>NC_047653.1:6011836-6173093 GCF_902201215.1 Prunus dulcis | reverse complement strand
CCCACTGGAAGATTGGACAGCACAGGGGCACTTCAGGAAGCTATCTCTCATGCCTTTGCATCTCCTCTTGATGGTCACCTGATTACGGGTGTTGCTGACCTCGGAGGCACTGAAGTTCACCTTGATGGAGGAACGTACAAGATCAGCCGTCCATTGCGCTTCCCAGACACCGGTGGTGGAAACTTTATGGTACAATTTTTATTTTATTTTTTGGTCGAAACTTTATGGTACACCTTCTATTCTAACATATTATCTCAATTAGTACTACATATAGAGTGTTTTGGATGAAATATGTGATTACTATATGGGGTAGCCTTAATATTTTAAGTTTAGTATCAGACTTATTAGTTTTTTTTAATTTTTATACAACCGATAATCTATTTTAAATTAATTTAAATTACGGGGAAGGGGATTCGTACTCGGGTGTAGAGTGATGAGCATATCCGCTCAGCCCATATCTATAATAACGGTATATACTTATGAAATTTTATTTAATGTAATTGATTGCAACCAACTAGTTCTTAGTTTAGTAATAATTTCTTCCTAATTAGTGGTAAAAGATGTATAATTTGATTTCCCTCATGTCATAATAATCAAAAAAGAGAAATAATATAGTTGATTTCATATTTCATGTTTCATGTTTATATTGTTATGGTCTTACAGATTCATGGTGGATCCCTTCATGCATCTGATGATTTCCCGACCGATCGCCATTTGATTGAGTTGTGGTCATCCTCGAATTCTTTTGTGTACGAATACATTACATTCAAGGATCTCATGATAAACTCAAATTTCAGAGGTGGTGGCATTGCAGTTATAAATTCACTAAGAAGTACCATTGACAATTGTTACATTTCACATTTCACCACCAGTGGTATACTAATCCAAGGTGGCCATGAAACCTATGTTAGAAACTCCTTTATCGGCCAACACATCAATATCGGTGGTGACCACCGCGAAAGGAACTTTTCTGGTATTGGAATTAACATCCAAGGAAATGATAACGCAATCACCGATGTGGTAATTTTTTCGGCATCAATTGGTGTAATGGTACAAGGGCAAGCCAATGTGCTCACCGGGGTACATTGCTATAACAAGGCCACTACATGGGGTGGGACCGGAATTTATGTTCGTGCTCCCGGGTTGACCCAGACTCGAATACTGAACTCCTACTTTGATTTCACGGGTATTGTGGCGGAGGACCCGGTCCAGCTCCATATAGCGGGGTCATTCTTCCTTGGCAATGCCTTTATTTTGATTAAATCGTTGAAGGGTGTGGCATGTGGCATTAGTATTGTTGACAATATGTTTTCAGGTGATTATACGGGTGTCCCAATCGTCCAACTAGATCAATCTAACGGACAGTATTTTACTACCATTGATCAAGTCATGGTTGACCGAAATGTAGTACAGGGCATGGTTCTTAAATCAACGGTTGCCAAGGGGTCAGTTTGGAGCAATGGGACTAGATGGACCGTTGATTTCTCAAAACTTCTCCTCTTCCCTGATCTCATACAAAATGTGCAATACACATTGCATGCAAGTAAGTCATTTCCTAAGCACGTCCTACGAGACGTGTCGAGCAATCGTGTGATGGTGGAATCCGACGTGCCGGTTTCAGCCACGTTGCATGTATCAGTAGATCAAAGCATGATGGGTTACGTATAATTAGGAACCTAATTGTGATTAAAATACATGTAAAGCAAGCACATACATGATACAATGAAGTTTTTTTTTTTCCTTATGAAAAGTATCCATTCAGTGGCAAAATAGTCGTAGCCATAGTTAGTAAAAGTCTAGTTGGAACTTCCCTTTTCTTTTTTTTTTGGTTATCCCAAGAAGTCTAATTGGACTTGGAGTCTAAATACAATTCAAAATTCTCCAACTTTCTTGGTTATCAATTAATGCAAAGTTGTCAATCTTTTTTCAAAGTTGTTAGCCCCAAAAAGAAAGCAAGATGCTTCTTCTCTGCTGCCTCCTGTCCAGCCCAATGAATTGAATTTCTTGTACTTTGACAATTCAACGACGAATATGGATTGTGCACTACTAAATTGACTTGACCATTGCTCACCCCCTTAATCGGGAGAAATCCTTGTTTGCAAAGGGAATAACACACTATTTTGCTATCACTAGCTAATCACGCTATGTTATATGTGATAATTTTTTTCATTTAGCAATGCGATTGACTGAAGATAGCAAAACAGTGCTATCGACATTTCATATAAGTTTTTCTTCTTAATCTGGTGTATGCTCACCACCAAGATGGCAAACTCAAAATTACTTAAGTTTTATTAGAAAAAAGTAATAATTCTAGAAGCGCCAACTCACTTCTCAAAGTTTTTATAAACTCAATGCAATACGGTAGAGTAGATTAGGTAAGGTAGTGTGCTCATTTCGTTGCATTCAATTGCATTCAATTTCGGTCAAATCATATCTCACTTCTTTACTATAAGATGAAAGTTTTTATAAAGTCAATGCAATATGGCAGATATAGATTAGGTCAGGACAATGTGCTCATCCCATTGCATTCAATTTCGATCACCCTTCCTCAAGGATGGTTCCATATTTGGGCTAGAGTGGAGAGAAACAAATTAGGTTTAGTTATGTAAACTCAATATTCAAAAATAAATAAATAAATAATATCCCACCACTTTTTCTAGAAAGTAGCCTCACATCTACAACCAAATACTTTAATACTTCAATTACTAAAGTTTTTTTTTTTCTTTCTCTCTCTCTCTCTCTTCCTTGGTTTATTTAGCTTTTGATTTGGCTCAAATAATGTTCATATGTCTCTCTGATTTTATTTTTTTCAAAATTATGGATGTTGCTTCTTTTGGAAATTTCAAAATATGGACCCTCCTTAACTAAACCACTCGGCTGAGCCAAAGTCCTCGAGCTTCAAATTGTTCTTCATCTAAGCCTCTGAATTTTAGTTTTTTTTCTTAGTTTTCTTTGTTTGTTGTAGATTTCTTTGTTCACATATCTCTCTAAAAATAAATTTTTTAATAAATTCTGAAAATAGTTTTTAATTTAAAGGAAATATTATGTATTAGTCAAATGTATAGCACTTTCATTAATTTGAAGGAAATATTGCTTTATATATATATATATATATGTGTTTTAAATTAGGGCTTATAATTGATCCCAACAAAAAAAAAAAAAAAAAATTAGCCCAACCTTGTAAATATTCCTCGGTCCGCCATTGCCCTTCTTGTATGTATGTATCCTATACATGTTTTATTCTATTTTAGTTTTTTACCAATGGAGAACAAGTTTTCCCAGTAAACTGCTTTCACCGAAAAGCAAGCTAGAGAAGCACACAACATAATCAACACTATCAACCAATATACAGAGCAGAACAAACTGCACAAACTGAACAAAACCCTGCAACACAATTGGCCCGGCAAAGTTTTTCTCTTCCACATTAATCCTAAAGATCTTGAAATCTTATGAAGATTTTCAACTCACTCTCTTGTGACCCCGCTTTAATTTCTTCTGCTCTAAGTCATCTAAATCCGTGCACGTCATGCATGAAATTTTTTGCCATCCCCACATATAATAGCACTTGTTGCGCACTACATACACAAGCACATTTTGACCACACAACTTTGTCCTTCAAATTATAGTTCTCCTTGGGAGTTCGACCAAAGGTATACAGTATATTCACATTCATTTTTGTTAGATCATGAGGAGTAGAAATTAGTTTTAATTCAATAAAATTTTAAAGCAAAAGGAAGAAGATCAACCAAAAACAAAACAAAACAAAAGGCAAAGAAAAGTTATAACAATACCACTTTGATGGAACAAATAATCGTGGGGTTTTTTTTTTTTTTTTCCAACAAGAATGGTGAAAAATGTAGGTGGATTTGGTGAGGGAGCAGACGTATATGGCAAGTTAACACAATATCTTTTGTTGTTTTAGTTGTAAATGTTCTATTTAGACTAAGCGGCGGCAATAACTATAAGAGTGCCTTTTCTTTTAGAGGTAATTCCGTTATTAATAGAATAAGCATTAGCTAGAGTACACATTGGATCAGCTAAAAGTAGGTACCTATGCATACAGGTCTTTAAAACCATAAATTACCTCTACTCTAGGTAATTAAATCCATAAGTTACCTCTAGCCCAAAAGCCAACTCTTGTGTTCAGAATTATACCCAGAAATTGCCTGTAGTCTGGGTAATTGAACTCATATAATAATATCTTTGGTATGGATCTTTAAACTCATAATTAAAGTAAAAAAGTAACCTATCTAAAATGTTATAGAAAAGGGAAAAAGAAACTCACACGTCCACAACAAGTACTCAACTTGAGTACTCATGAGATAAAACTCCATAAAAATTGCTTTGGAAAACCCAAGAAAAAAACTATTACCTAGAAGATAGGTAAGTATGTGTGCGTGTGTTCTCCTATGCGGACGTCCAGACGTTATTATCATGGGGACACCATGTACTACTTTCCTCTCAATTTACAATGGCATCCGCATTATAATAATGTGATGATATCCGAATAAGAGAATAACTGATATGCATAAATTCTATATACATAGGAAGCTTAAAAAAATTTCTTAAGAAAACTCAAAAAAAAAAAACTATTAAGGCAGGTACATATATATATATATATAAGGAAATACCTTATATATAAGGAAACTCATACACACATACATATATAAAGAAATGCTGAATTTTAGGAAAGTTTTTTCATATAATTCCATTTATGGTAGGCATATACTATAAATTCCTAAAATTTTATGGACATACTAAGTGCCCATTTGGCATTGCTTATTTTTGAGTGATAAGTAATTTTTAAAACAAATTAGAAAGCCCAGCCCTGTTTGGTAAACTATGAGAAAATCACTTATTATTGTTAAAAATTGTTGTGAGAGAAAGCTATAAGGGAAAGCAGCTAATGAGGTACTTTCATTTTTTGATTATGCGGAAATCAGTACCAACAACACTTTTAACAAAAAGTTGTACCAAACGCCAAACTGTTTTCTCTCACAGCAAATTTGACATCAATTATTTTCACAGCATAGCAATGCCAAACTGGCCCTAATTGCTTACTTGGTAACAGTGGACTGCAATTGAAAAAGGAAAGCGTGTGAATTGCATTCATTACATCTTGATGAAAATCGACCTATATCTAAGAAGCCCTAATCTAATCTTTCTTTTTAGCTAGAATTAGGTAGATAGATCTTGAGGAAGTTGGGCAAAGTTGAGTCTGTTAAAAATAATCTATATATCCCATCAGCCAGTGGGTTGGGGAGTTTCTATATATATATATATATGGTGACTTCTCATACTGAGGATCACAAACAATGCAAGCATTGCAAATGGTTTAAGACCCCTTGAGAAATTTCCCAACCAAAAGCTTTTTGGTAGTTCTTCATTAAGAAGTGTACAACAATATTAATTTATAAGTATAAGTCTCTAGTGATCTCAGTCAAATTAATTGAGATAATCAAGAATTAATAATGTGGAAGCTCAAGTTTGGAGCTGAGGGTGAAAATGTTGACCCTTACTTGTTCAGCACAAACGAGTTTGTGGGAAGGCAGACATGGGAGTTTGATCCTCATGCAGGCACACCTCAAGAGCGAGCTGAGGTTGAAGAGGCTCGTCAAAACTTTTACAACAATCGTTACAAGGTCAAGGCCTCCAGTGAAATCCTCTGGCGAATGCAGGTACTTCACATTAAATATCTCTATATATATATATAGTCAAGATAGGGAGACGCACATTTTTGACACACAATGTTTTAGATTCAGTCACTTTCAATGGTTGTGATTGAGTCTGTGCTAAAAATGTACTTCAATTCTCTCTCATTTCTCTTCACAAATATCAAAAACTATATTTATGAAATTGGATCATTTGTTAATTTTTAAGTTCAAAAAAATAAAATTTTAGTTGAAATTTGAATAAAAAAATAATTTATAATAATAATAATAATCCGATTCAAAACTGGAAAAATCGAAAACCGGATCAAAATTGGTTCAAACAAGATAGGCAATTTTTTTTGGGGATTATGTATCATGTTACTGGATAAAACTGAAGTTTTTATACTCGATTACATTTTTTTCATCTTTCTAATAACTTTTTCTTTAACGAATAAATGTAGCTTCACAGAGAGAGAAATTTCAAGCAAACAATTCCCCAAGTTAAAATCGAAGATGATGATGAGGAATGTAGACATGAAAAAGCCACCGCTGCATTGAAAAGGGCTGTTGCCTACTGGTCTGCCTTGCAATCACCACACGGCCATTGGCCCGCTGAAACCACTGGTCCTTTGTTTTATACTCCTCCCGTTGTGAGTTGTAACTCTTTAAATTTGTTTCCAAAACAAAGTTTTTTTAATTCTCTTAACTGCAAAAGTATGATGTGTAGATGAAATTGATATAGTTGGCCATCTGGGTTTCGGAGGAATTAATTCCCCTTTCTTTTATTCACTTACACTCCATTTTTTTAAAATTGTATGTTCTCATTCCTCTTTTGTTCACTTACACTCTCTTCTATCTTATAGTAAAAAAATATTGGGTGTGTAAATGGATAAAACGGGAGTGGGAAAATCACCACCCTTTTTTTATCTTCTCTTTTGTTTCTTCCCTTAAAATGCAGGTCATGGCCCTGTATATTACAGGCCATCTTAATATGGTTTTCTCTGCAGACCACCGTAAGGAAATGCTTTGGTACATGTATTGTCACCAGGTTAAAATCATATTGTTATTATTTATATGGTTTTCTACATTAATTAATCATGTATAAGGATACCAGTTCAGCCTAGAGAAATTTGTACGTTGCAGAACGAAGATGGTGGGTGGGGATTACACATGGAGGACCATAGTATGATGTTTTGTACACTTCTGAACTACATTTGTATGCGTCTACTTGGCGAAGGACCCGATGGTGGTCTAGACAATGCTTGTGCAAGAGCAAGGAAATGGATTCTTGATCATGGTGGTGCAACACACTCTTCATCTTGGGGAAAGATTTGGATGGCAGTATGATCTTTTTTAACAGACTTATAATCTTCTTATCATATGATTATCATTTTTCATTTCTTTACGCGTGATTCATTTATGCTGAATTTTATGCACCAATAACTTATTGTAGATTAGTACTGTCTCAAATGATTAAATTTCTTTGATTGTAGATACTCGGTGTCTATGATTGGGAGGGAAACAACCCTATTCCCCCAGAACTCTGGAGCTGCCCATCTTTCCTCCCTTTTCATCCAGGTTTGCCCAATTTAATTTTTCTGTTTGAACTCAGAAAACAGTATTGTAGTAAAGTACAAAGGATGTAACTTTGACTTCAATGCGAATTCACTGATAGTTCTGTGGTTTGCAACTTTTTCATTCTGTTTGATACTCCATATGTGCAGCAAAAATACTCTGCTATACTCGCATGGCTTACTTGCCTATGTCACATTTGTATGGGAAAAGATTTGTTGGCCCCATCACACCCCTCATTCTGCAACTGAGAGAAGAAATCTACAATGAACCTTACAAAGAAATTAAATGGAGCAAAGTGCGCCATCTGTGTGCAAAAGTGAGTTTACATGGTTTGCATGCACCTAATATTTTTGATTCGTGCCACACCACCACATTTTGATGTTACTGAAAAATTTCTGTGCATGCATAAGATGAATGTTCAAAAAAAAAAAATTTTCAATGCAGGAGGATAACTGCCATCCCCATGGTAAGTTACAATCCTTGATGTGGGATAGTCTTCACACAATCTGTGAGCCTCTTTTCACTCGCTGGCCCTTCAAAAAGCTCAGAGAGAAGGCTCTTCAAGAAACCAGTAAACACATTCATTATGAAGACGAGAATACTCGATACATTACTATTGGAGTTGTGATAAAGGTAATCAGATCATAATGGAAGAAAAACTAATAAGATGAGAATCGTATTCACATTGCTGCTATTTAAAATGCAACGTTATTTGAATTTGGCAGCCATTAAATATGCTTGCTTGCTGGGCTGAAGATCCGAATGGAGAATCTTACAAGAAGCATCTTGCAAGGATTGCAGATTTCATATGGGTTGCAGAAGATGGAATGAAAATGCAGGTTAGCTGTTTGCATATTTCAGGTTTTAATTTCAGCTTCTTGGTTGGAACTTCTATTTGGCCAACAAAAGTTCTGTTTTTGAATCATTGTACTCATATGCAGAGTTTTGGTAGCCAGATGTGGGATGCTAGTTTTGCCATTCAAGCTTTGCTTGCTGCAAATCTGAATGATGAACTTGGATCTGTACTTAAGAAAGGACATGACTTCCTTAAGAAATCTCAGGTTTCTGTACTTACAAGTTCTATAAAAGCCCTTTTCCTTCTTCCTTTCACTTGGACCATCAAGCATTTTTCTTTCTCCCCTTGCATTTTAAGTTGGCTAAAATATGCATTGGATTGTAATATTCTAGGTTAGGGATAATCCTTCTGGTGACTTTTTAGCCCATTTTCGCCACATTTCTAAAGGAGGATGGACTTTCTCTGATCAAGACCATGGATGGCAAGTTTCTGATTGTACTGCAGAAGCTTTGAAGGTGATTATTTTTGTCAAGCTGAGGGTTAAGCTAGAGCCATTACAATTGTATATGTTTCTCAAGCACATGTTATGTCACACAGAGTTGCTTGTTGTTATCGATGCTGCCACCACAACTCGTCGGTGAACAACTAGAACCTGAGCGTTTATATGATGCTGTCAATGTCATACTTTCTCTGCAGGTGAGGATTAGATTGAATAAAAAGTAGTATATCTGTAAATGGGGAAATTTATAACTACTGAAGGTAGTTATTTTATTTTCTCATTACTGTCCCTTTATTTTGTCATAATGGTATTAATGATCTCCATTCTATGATTTAAACCAGAGTCCAAATGGTGGTGTATCAGCCTGGGAACCTGCAGGAGCTCCAAAATGGTTGGAGGTAAGTAAGAAAAATCCCTTTAAGTGATCAAAGAATTTTAATATCTCCATTGTTTCAATGTGTATCATCACATGCATGTATTCATTTTCTCCTTCAGTGGCTCAACCCTATAGAATTTCTCGGGGATCTGGTCATCGAATATGAGTAACACTTTTGATCCAACATTTTCCATTCTGTAATTCCTTAAGTTCTAGAATACATTCCTTGAAGACTAACATAAGAGTCATGCAGGCACGTTGAGTGCACCTCATCTTCAATCCGGGCATTAGCTTTGTTTAGGAAGTTATACCCTGCCCACAGAAAGAAACAGATAGATAATTTCATCACAACTGCTGCAGGGTTCATTGAAGACATACAAAATCCTGATGGGTCATGGTATGCTTGCCTTAGATCAGATTATGTTAAGCAAACTTATGTTCTTGTGTTAGAGAAATAAACCAAAGAGGCAATAATTATCACAGGTATGGAAACTGGGGAATCTGCTTCATTTATGGAACATGGTTTGCAATCAGAGGGTTAGAGGCTGCTGGCAAGACTTACAATAATTGTGAGGCTATACGCCGAGGTGTTGAATTTTTACTCAAAACTCAGAGAGATGATGGTGGATGGGGAGAGAGCTACATTTCTTGTACAAACAAGGTATACTTTCTCTTTCTTTTTCTTTTCTTTCCCCCTTTACATGAAATATGTTGAGGCTTTGTTGGTCTATTCCCAAAATACTCATAGCACACTAGCACATGCAGCTCAATTTATACCGTGCGCCTAGTTGTTCTGAGATTCATTAGTAAATATATTCTCTCTTCAGAGTAAACTAAAATTAATCTCTTGAATTGGTTACACAGGTCTATACACCTCTTGAAGGAGACCGATCCAATTTGGTGCAGACTGCAATGGGATTAATGGGTTTAATTCATGGTGGACAGGTTAGCACATGAATATTTACACCTAGCTATGTGCCAGCCACTTCCTCAGTTCTTTTACTTTTGCATATTTCTCTCCCAATTTCTAAGTTTTCTTGTTTATATTTTTTATTTATGCAATAGGCGGAGAGAGACCCTACTCCTATTCACCAAGCTGCAAAGATGTTGATCAATTCTCAATTGGAAAATGGCGATTTCCCCCAGCAGGTACCATTCTAAAACACCATTTATGCTGCAGCATGAGAAAATCTTAAGTCTTACCGGGTTGTATACAACCATGAGTCTATTTCTCTTATCATATACATCCGGTGATGAGGAAGTATTTTCTCCTTCACCGAGGAAAAAGTAAAAAGGATATTGTTTAATTACTACTAGCTACAGGTTGCTCATCTTTTGTTTATTTTCGTTTTCTCATGACAGGAAGTGATGGGAGTTTTCATGAGGAATGCCATGTTAAACTACGCAGCATACAGGAATTCTATCCCAATTTGGGCTCTTGCAGAATACTGCAATATGGTTCCAAAGCCTCTCTATGTGTAGTCGTGTAGACTAATCTACGTGTATGTACGTATATACGAAGAGTGTTGTCTGCTTAACGCCATTAAGTAAAGGAAGAACAGTTTAAAAGTTAATGAGTTATTTATGCAGCCTATTAAAATAGAAGGGGGTGAATATTCTCTTTATATTTGGTTTTGGATATCAGCTTTACTTTTAAGCATGTATTTTAAATATTCTTTGTCAGAGTTGATAATAAATTTTATTAATAATAAATATATAAATAAGGCTTTTCCCTGCCCATTCTAACCCTTCTGCTCTCTCCTGCTTTTCTTCTTTACTATTCTTGATATTTGTTCTCTATTTGTAATTGATTGATTGTGAATTACAGTGATTTGATGTGGCACAATGGTTTCTACCATGGTATTAGTATTAGAGCTGTAACACAGCATCTGAGATCCTGTTTCGCGTGTGACTCTGGGCTGAGTTTTTCTCCTTTTTGTTTACTTTTTGCTTCTTCGAGCTCATCATGGATTTCTCTCCTATGTAATGTGTTCTTCACATGTACATGTTACATTTACAGCATCATATGTTTTCATATATTAAGTTGATTCCATTTCTGGTCTTTTGATCGGTGCGAGATCCTTGTTCTGAGTTAAGAAGGTTGAAGTAGTTGTCAATTGGTGAATTTGAGGCTCTAACTTGTAAGTTGCTATTGTGTGATCCAATTTGGGAATTTTGGGGCCCTAATTTGGAACACCTGGGAAATTTGGTGACTTTGTCTCTTAGTTGGATGGCACCAATTATGTGTCTTGGAGTACTAAGATTCAAAAATTGTTAAAAGGTTATCATCTAATAGGGTTTCATGATGGCGCAACTACGTGTCCTACTGATGAACACAGTGATGAGATCCAATAGGGTTTCTTGCTTGGCGTTCAAGTATAATGAACATTGGTTATTTAACGACAAATGAAGCAACAACCATGAAGAGTCATAAACTCTCAAGTGGCTGGGTTAAAGGTAAAAACAGGGATCTTACCAAGGAGTGGGAGACAAGGTGATATCAGAAGAAGCCATTGACACTCTTGAAGGTTTGCCCTTAACATCTTCAACTGTAGACTGCAACCTGCAAATGCTGCTCTTCAGTTCTAGTCTTTGCTGCAGTGAATTCTATACTTTCTCGCTCTCCACGGCTAAAAGATGAGACGAGTCCAGAAACGCTTCAAGAGTCTTAAAAGTAGAAATTCTGTGAGGCAGAGTACGAAGTCATCTAATAAAGATTCAATTGGTGAAATCTGGAATTTGGTTATATATTTCAAAATTTGCCCTAATCTGTTATTTCATTTCTAGGGTGTTCATGCAGGAATGAAGTGAATAGAGTTGAAGAGCAGAATGTAGTGAAGTATCAGTTACAAGGAAAACTCATATTCATTTACTTTAGAGTTGAAGCCTTGTGCCTCATACATGATACATGTGTGTATAAGTAAGATACAATATATTTATATATTTATATATATATAATATATGCGTAGATTATTAAATATTCTTCAGCGGTTACATAAATGAACAAAAGAAAAAATATGCCCAACTAGAACAAGCTTTATTGGTTCTGGTTGTATTGGCAAGTCCAAACTCCACTGGTCACAATCAAACTCATTCCTATGGTTTTGGGAGAGGACGCAGGCGCGGCAAAAATTGGAATCAGGGCCACAATGGACGTGGATCAGGGAGAGCAAATCCTTGGGAATCAACCCAAGGGAATTGGGTTTCATATCCACGTACTCAGTCTCGAGACCAGCAGCATACTTCCGTTGCTCCTTCTCATGCAACTCTTACTGATGGACGCCCTCCACTTCTTCCAACGCCACATGGAAATTCCCCAAATACCCAGCGGGCTGATGTCATATGTTTTAGATGTGATAAGCCAGGCCACATAGCCCGTTTCTACCCAGACCGTAGGCCTCATGCATACATGGCAGAAAATAC
The DNA here is from genome assembly GCF_902201215.1 of Prunus dulcis. Lineage (NCBI taxonomy): Eukaryota > Viridiplantae > Streptophyta > Magnoliopsida > Rosales > Rosaceae > Prunus > Prunus dulcis. The sequence continues at coordinate 6,160,773 of NC_047653.1, read as the reverse complement.
CTCAAATCCATCTCAATCAACTCATGATGTGGCGAATCTCAATTGGTGCTTGATTCTGGTGCTACCCACCACATGACAGCGGACCCAACTTCTCCACCACATGCCCAACCTTACACAGGTACTGATACAATTGTTGTTGGACATGGGAATCAGTTAGCAATCACACATATTGGCCATACACAATTAACTGGGTTGCATAAGTCCTTAGAACTTAATGAAGTATTGTGTGTGCTTGCAATTCGAAAAAATTTGATATCTATTCGACGTGTTTGTCGTGATAATGATTGTTTCTTTGAGTTGGATGCTAATGGTTTTTGTGTCAAGGACAACAAGACGGGGACGGTACTCCTTACGGGCAGTAGTTCTGATGGCCTTTATCATATTCAAACAGCCTCACATATTACTTGTAAGATTGCATTCTATGGAGAGCGCACAACACAAGACGTGTGGCATGCACGACTTGGACATCCATCTCATTCAGTTTTTTCTACATTATTGAATAAGTACCATTTACCACTTGATGGTGCACTTCTATCAAATAAACATTGCCATATTTGTCCATTGGGAAAATCATGTCGATTGCATTTTGAATACAGAAAGTTTCATGCTCAATCTCCATTAGCACTTTTACACCTTGACTTGTGGGGCCCTGCACCTGTTTCCTCAAATTTTGGATATCGTTATTATTTGTCCATTGTCGATGATAACACTCGGTTCACTTGGTTATATCCTTTAGCAAAGAAATCAGATGTTCTTACAACATTTATTCCCTTCAAAAAAATGGTGGAAAATCGGTTTAGCTCCAAAATTCAACAGTTACAGATTGATGGTGGCGGTGAATTTACTAGCAGATTATTCATGAATTTTTTAAGTGATCATGGCATCTCGCATCAGATCTCCTGTCCATACACTCCCCAACAAAATGGGGTGGTGGAAAGGAAACATCGCCACATTGTTGAAATGGGCCTCTACTTGCTGGTCCAATCTCGTTTGCCCTCTAGCTTTTGGGTTGAAGCCTTCTCAACTGCGGTTTTTCTGATCAATCGCTTACCAACTCCTCAGCTTGACAACTTATCTCCTTATGAGAAATTACTTCATCGTCCACCGGATTATAAATTTCTCAAAAGTTTTGGGTGTGCCTGCTTTCCTCACATGGTGCCATACAACAAGCATAAGTTATCCTTTAAATCTATTCCATGTGTGTTTATTGGCTATGATGATCACTATAAAGGTTATCGTTGTCTTGATCCCTTTTCAGGTCGCATTTATATATCCCGGAACGTGACTTTTGATGAGACTAGTTTTCCTTACAAGCAGCCCCAGAATACATCTCCATTGCACTCTGGTGGACTTCATTCTATCCCTCCTCTCGATCAGGCCACACTTACAACCCAAGCTGATCAAGGGCCCACCACCTACTCCCCACAAATTCAAATTCCAGATTCCCTACCCAACAATACTCCCCAAAGCCCATCACCGTCCACTACCTCATCTAGCCCGCCTGGCTCATTCTTACACAATACAACACCCCAAGCGATTTCCTCTCTATCTGACCCACGCACCCTTTCACCTATGAGTCCTTCCTCATCACCATCACCAAAATCCACGCACCCGCCCTATGAATCGGCTTCTCCATCACCAAAATCTACAAACCCTCAATCATCAAACTCCACGACCCCATCACCGTACACTACCTCATCCCACATGCTCTTCACTAACCCACCCTCTGAATCAACTCCTCATTCTTCACCTATTGACCCATCTATTTTTCCCAATTCTCCAGATACACCAAATCCTTCCCAAAATTTCAAGTCTCTCAACTCCATCATTCCTTTCGATCCTGAAACAAAATCGCTCTACTGTAAGACTAGCCCTCATCCCTTACCTCATGCTCTACTTGCCGAGTATTCTGATCCCATGTCCATTGAACCAACAAGTTTCACCCAGGCTTCCCAATCCTCCCACTGGCGAGCTGCCATGAAGGATGAATATGATGCCCTCATGAGGAATCAGACATGGTCCTTAGTTCCTGCAACCTCATGTATGAATATTGTGGGATGCAAGTGGGTCTTCAAAGTTAAACGGAAAGCAGATGGCTCGATTGACCGATATAAGGCTCGCCTTGTTGCCAAGGGATTCAATCAAAAAGAAGGCTTTGATTATGAAGAAACATTTAGTCCGGTAGTCAAACCAGCCACTATTCGCACTATTTTATCTCTAGCTGTTTCTTATAATTGGTCACTTCAGCAACTTGATGTTCGCAATGCTTTCTTGAATGGGTACTTGCAAGAAGAGGTGTACATGAAACAACCCCCTGGCTTTCATGATTCCTCTCGACCTCAATATGTTTGTCGCCTTCATAAGGCTCTCTATGGCCTCAAACAGGCACCTCGGGCTTGGTTCCAACGCCTTAGTACCTTTCTTCTTGCTCAGCTATTTGTTCACAGCCACTCTGATGCTTCCCTATTTATTCGCCGCTCTTCTTCTTGCACGATGTATGTTCTCGTGTATGTGGACGATATCATTGTTACTGGGTCTGAACCCCAGAGTGTCCATCAGTTTATTGATACATTATGTTCCACTTTCGACAGTAGAAGAATGGGTGAGCTCAATTTTTTCCTAGGCATGGAAATTAATCGGTTTTCTAACAATTTGTTTCTCTCTCAGACAAGGTATGCGTTTGATTTATTGAAACGGTTTAATATGACTGAGTGCAAATCATGTCCTACACCATTGCCCTCTGACACTCGATTGTCTTGTATGGATGGTGATCCCTTGCCTGATCCATCCAACTATCGAAGTATGGTGGGTGGCCTACAGTATCTTACCTTGTCACGGCCTGATATTTCTTTTGCCGTCAACCAAGTGTGTCAGTTTATGCACAACCCTCGCACTTCCCATCTTCAAGTTGTCAAGCGCATTTTCCGGTATATTAAAGGCACGCTTGAGCAAGGGCTCATCTTTCACAAGTCTAATGATTTCACTTTACGGAGCTTCTCGGATGCTGATTGGGCTGGTTCAGTTGATGATCGCCGCTCTACCACTGGTGCTTGTATCTTTCTCGGTCCTAATCTTCTCACATGGACTGCCAAGAAACAGTCTACTGTTTCTCGCTCTAGCACTGAAGCCGAATATCGAGCTCTTGCCAATACTGCCGCTGAAATCCGATGGTTTGGTTACTTGTTTCGTGAACTTGGCATTCCCCTTCGTTCTGCCCCATGCATATATGTTGATAATATTTCTGCAATCTATATGGCTGCCAATCCTATTTTCCATGCTCGCACACGACACGTTGAGATTGACTATCACTTTGTCCGCGAACTCGTTGCTCGGAAAGCACTTCATACTCTCTACGTTCCCTCCTCTCATCAACTTGCTGACATATTCACTAAAGGTCTTAATCGTAGTCGGTTTTCTCTTCTTAAATCCAAGCTTAATCTTCGAGTTCCTCCGTTGCGCTTGCGGGAGGGTAAAGAGAATCATGATACATATCATGATTCCACACAATCAACCCATTCCATGAAATCAGTCGATCCCATTCAATTAGCATTGACAGACTCCCCATCACAAGATCAGCTTCATCCCAACTAGGAAATAGTTTACAATTGATTCTGTAATATATGAGATTAATTATACTTACCTTATATTACTTGCCTTCTGGAAATAGACTTGAGAAAGTCTAACCCGTGTACACCATATATACAGCTGATAATACAAGAATTGCGCACTACATACACAAAGCACATTTTGACCACACAACTTTGTCCTTCAAATTATAGTTCTCCTTGGGAGTTCGACCAAAGGTATACAGTATATTCACATTCATTTCTGTTAGAGTATAAGGAGTAGAAATTAGTTTTAATTCCATAAAATTTTAAAGCAAAAGGAAGAAGATCAACCAAAAACAAAACAAAACAAAAAGCAAAGTAAAGTTATAGCAATACCACTTTGATGGAGCAAATAATAGTGGGTTCTTTTTTTCTTTTTTTTTCCAGAAGAATAGTGAAAAATGTAGGTGGATTTGGTGAGGGAGCAGACGTATATAGCAAGTTAACACAATATCTTTTGTTGTTTTAGTTGTAAATGTTCTATTTAGACTAAGCAGCGGCAATAATTATACGAGTGCCTTTTCTTTTAGAGGTAATTCCGTTATTAATAGAATAAAAGTAGGTACCTATGCATACAGGTCATTAAAACCATAAATTACCTCTACTCTAGGTAATTAAATCCATAAGTTACCTCTGGCCCAAAAGCCAACTCTTGTGTGCATAATTATACCCATAAATTGCCTCTAGTCTGGGTAATTGAACTCATATAATAATATCTTTGGTATGGATCTTTAAACTCATAATTAAAGTAAAAAAAGTACCCATCTAAAATGTTACAGAAAAAGGAAAAAGAAACTCACAAGTCCACAACAGGTACTCAACTTGAGTATACTGAGATAAAACTCCATAAAAATTGCTTTGGAAAACCAAAGAAAAAAACTATTACCTAGAAGATAGGTAAGTATGTGTGTGTATGTGTATATATATATATATATAGAAATTCTCCTACGTCCTGATGTTATTATCGTGGGGACACCATATATTTTCTACTACCCTGCTTTCCTCCATGTTTACAATGACATCCGCATTATAATAATGTGAGGACTGTTGGCGTGACTTGTGGATATTGACTTACTTTCCTTACACACCAAGAATTCTTATTATAATTGTAATTGATTTACTTTAATTCCTGATTTCCTACTGAAAATAGATTTAGGAATTCATTATTTACTTGCTCATTCAGGTTTTGTTGTATTATAAATATGACCTCCTACAAGGAGAAGAATACACAGAAAATTCCCACAAACAAATATTCTCTCATAGTTTTCATATTTTAGCATGGTATCAGAGCGGCGATCTTGGAATTGCTGACTCTAGTTTCAAACCCCCGCTGCTGCCATGAGGGTTGATGATTTTTTCAACCCTCATGGAGGTAGCACCACCGACTCCTTCTCTCATTCTCCACCAACCATCGTTGAGTTGAGTGCCCAGATGGCTCCGCTCCTACAAATGCAGACTTTGACCCCTAACCCGATCCAGAATCAGGATCCTCTTTTGACGACCCCGACCCCGACTTCGACGACAACCCCGACCCCGACTCCGATGATGACCCCGAGCCCGAATTTGTCTCTGATTCCAACCCTGATCCCGATTTCGACTCCGACTTCAGCCCCGACTCAGGCCCAGATTCCGATCCCAATTCCTACTCAACCTGTATCATATGCCTCTTCCGCTGCACAGATTATGACTTCTAGACTAACAACCCCGACACATGGACTAGATTGCGCATATTGTGGTGATCCGAGACACACTTGTGAGACTTGTTTTAAATCGCATGGCTACCCCAATTGGTGGGCTACTCTTATAGATCGAGGACAATGCAATATGACCAGTAATGGTACTGGTTATGGATTCCATACTTTCGATAAGATTGATTCCAAGAGCTGGATAATTGATTCCGGTGCAACTGATCATATGACGTTTGATCCTGATGATTTTCTGAATACTACACAACCTCGACGAACCTGTATTGCAAATGCCAATGGTGTTACTTATCCTGTGACAGGGGCTGGCATTGTTGCACTCTCATCCTCTCTCACACTGTCTAATACTTTACTTGTTCCATCTTTATCCACTAAATTGTTGTCAGTTAGTCTGCTTACTGAACAATTGAATTGTTGTGTACTCATTTACCCGAGTTTTTGTTTGCTTCAGGATATTCACACTAAGGAGATTCTTGGTCGTGGTACTAAGAGAGGGGGGCTATATTATGTTGATGACTTCAGTCCCGGCATGGCTAACAGAGTGACACATCCCTTTGATAGCAAACAAAAGCAAATCTGGTTGTGGCACCGTCGATTGGGACATCCGTCTTTTAGTTATATGAAGCATCTTATACCAGATTTATTCTCAGGTTTCAAGGACTCCGACTTCACATGTGATACTTGTATTTTGGCCAAGAGTCACCGTGTGCCCTACCCGTTGAGTACGAACAAGTGTACTACTCCATTTACGTTAATTCACTCTGATGTCTGGGGACCTTCTCCTATCACTGCTCCTTCTGGTGTTTGATGGTTTGTCACATTCATCGATGATTGTACACGGATGACATGGCTTTATTTGCTGAAGAATAAAAACGAAGTGTTTTCCTGTTTTCAGTCCTTCCACAAACAGATGAAAACTCAGTTTAATGCTCAAATCCAGATTCTTCGCTCAAACAATGGTGGAGAATTTGTCAATCATGACTTTCAGACTTACTTCCAACAACATGGAATTATCCATGAGACGACTTGTCCTCAGACACCACAACAAAATGGTGTTGCTGAACAAAAGAATCGACATCTTCTTGAAACCGCCCGAGCACTTCTGATTGGCGCTCATGTTCCTCGCCATCACTGGGATGATGCTATTGTCACCGCAGTTCATCTGATCAACCGCATGCCTTCTGGTGGACTGACCTTTAAAACTCCCTTACAGGTGCTTGCACAACACAGACCTCTACCTTCTGTTTTGGTACTCACACCTCGAATCTTTGGATGTGTGGCTTTCGTTCATCTCCACAAAAATCAACGTAGCAAACTTGATCCATGTGCGCTTCGTTGTGTTTTTGTGGGTTATGCCACTCATCAGAAAGGCTACCGCTATTATCACCCTCCTACCCAACGAACCTATGTCACTTTGGATGTGACCTTTCTGGAATCTGAGCTGTTCTTCCATGAACCATCATCCAATTCTCCACTTTAGGGGGAGATACGAAGTGAAGAGCAGAATTGGAGCAACTTGGAAAATACAGAAATTCTCCTTTGTACAGAAATGATTGATCATTCCGAGTCTGGAGCACAAGATTACTCTCTATCGAAAAGCAGCCAATTGCCCATTCATAGCGATCAATTGCCTGACCCACCTGATCCATGCGAAGATATTTCTGATCCGAGTTTCACACCTACAGACAATACAGAACAACAAGATGAAGACCCCCCTCTAACTCAACAGTACCAACAGACCAATCTCCTGAGAATATCCTTGAGGTAACTACTCCTACTAGTAACTATTGAATATCAATTACCTTTCAGGCAAAATCGTGGGAAACCACCAAACCGTTATTCACCTGATATTGGCAAAACATCCAAGTATCCAATTGCAAATCATGTATCCACTGAGAAGCTGTCTGAACCACTCAAGGCTTTTGTGCATCAGTTGTCTGCTATCCATATTCCAACCAAGGTCTCTGAAGCATTGAAAGATCCTAAGTGAGTCCAAGCTATAAAAGAGGAGATGAAAGCCCTTGAGAAAAATCAGACTTGGACATTGGAGACTATACCCCGAGGAAAAAAGACTATCGGATGTAGATGGGTGTTTACTATAAAACACAATGCGGATGGATCTATCGAGCGATACAAGGCAAGACTTGTGGCAAAAGGGTACACACAGACCTATGGTATAGACTATGAAGAAACCTTTGCTCCAGTTGCAAAGTTAAACACCGTCAGAGTCTTATTGTCTCTTGCAACTAATTTGGATTGGCCACTACACCAATTTGATGTAAAGAATGCTTTTTTACATGGCGAACTCACAGAGGAGGTGTACATGGACATTCCTCCGGGATATAATACTACTCAGACTGGAACAGTTTGCAGGTTACGAAAAGCATTGTATGGATTGAAACAATCACCACGTGCATGGTTTGGACGGTTTACAATGGCAATGAAGAACAATGGTTTCAAACAGTGCAACTCTGATCATACTCTGTTCTTGAAACATCGAAAAGGGAAGGTAACAGCATTAATAATCTATGTTGATAATATGATTATTACTGGGAATGATAAACAGGAAATATCACAGCTACAAGACTATCTGGCTACGGAGTTTGAGATGAAGGATCTAGGTGGACTCAAGTATTTTTTTGGGAATTGAGGTGGCTCGATCGCAGCAAGGCATATTTCTCTCTCAAAGGAAATATGTCTTAGACTTGTTGACAGACACAGGGATGCTAGATTGTAAACCTGTGGACACTCCTATTGTTCAGAATCATCATCTTGGAGAATATCCGGATCAAGTTCTAACTAACAAAGAAAGATACCAAAGGTTAGTGGGAAGATTGATCTATTTGTCACATACTCGACCAGACATTGCTTATGCGGTGAGCGTTGTCAGTCAATTTATACACTTTCCAAGTGAAGACCATATGAATGTAGTTCTTCGGATACTTAGATATTTGAAGTCTGCACTTGAAAAAGGACTTATGTTCTCAAAGCATGGTCATCTAAATATTGATGGTTATTCAGATGCAGATTGGGCAGGTAATGTAACAGATAGAAAATCCACATCGGGTTACTTCACATTCGTGGGAGGAAATTTGGTGACATGGAGAAGCAAGAAACAGAATGTAGTAGCTTTATCCAGTGCAGAAGCCGAGTTCAGAGGCATGACTAAAGGAATTTGTGAACTTCTTTGGTTAAGAAAGTTGCTTACTGAACTTGGGTATAAACCTATATCCACAATGAATCTCTTTTGTGACAACAAGGCTGCTATAGCCATTGCACAGAATCCGGTTCAGCATGATCGTACTAAACATGTTGAGGTGGATTGACACTTCATCAAACAAAAGCTTGAGGCTAAATTGTTTCAGTTTCCTTTTGTGAAATCCGAGGATCATGAAAGGACCTGCCCCAAATTTTCCCAAAATCCGGGACGAACCCTTTGGAATTCCTGACATCACCCCGATGCCGGGCCCACTTACTAAAGAGCGAGACTTTCTGCCGAAATTTCGGCAGAGTCTCCCCTATAAATTGGACATTTCCCAAAATTTATACCTGCATGAAAACACAATTTATATTCTCAACTGGCAGCATGCACAATATAATTTCATGCAATTTACATAAATGGCCTTCGGCCTTCCAACAATTCTCAACAAACTACCAATCCCGCTAGCAGGTCAATTCATGCCTTAAACAAGGCAATAATAAATTCAAATATAAATTATGACTAACATTTAGTCTGCGGCTGCACCTAATAACCTTAGGCTGCCTACGTACCCTCCTTAAGGGATCAAGCCACACGTAGTTCTCTCGTAAAACCTAATTCCACACTTAGGTGATACCTCATTTCATTTCTCTGTATTCCACATAATCTCCCCATACGCCGGTACAACCAACGCCACGTATGGGGTCTGTCAACACGCCGGATAACCTACGCCACGTGCGACCATGCCATACCATCACATATCTCCCCATACGCCGGTACAACCAACGCCACGTATGGGGTCTGTCTCAACGCCGGATAACCTACGCCACGTGAGATCTACACGTCATATCACATAACTCCCCATACGCCGGTACAACCAACGCCACGTATGGGGCCTGTCCCAACGCCGGATAACCTACGCCACGTGGGACCTCAACATCATAACACAAATCTCCCCATACGCCGGTACAACCAACGCCAGGTATGGGGCCTGTCGACACGCCGGATAACCTACGCCACGTGCGACCTGACTTTCACTTGGTGGTGCTTGTAGTAAATCCAAAATCCGGGGAGGTACTTAAGGTAGTGCATATTGCACTCCAACTGATGTTCTAGACTCTGTTGTACCCTTGTACAACCATATAATTATATTTTAATTCTAATATTGCGTAACTCCCAACCAAGGGTCAAACTACCCTAACCCTGGTCACACTGGCCCACGGGGACCACGACCTCCAAACTCCGATCCGAAAGTTCCTACGGGTTCTATAAATTATAGGACACTTGTCCTACCAGTTTGGTTCAGATCGGACGGTCGGATCGCTCACGATCGCAAGATCTAACGGTTAATATAAAATATAGACTTTAAAATATTAAATCGGAACATCCGGGGCTCCGATTCACGATCCGTGAATTCCTCCACGATCCTAGAAATACCTAGTTTAACATATATTAATTTCGGGACCATCCAACGGTCACAACCTATCGAACCCGGATAACGCCCAATAGGCGATATCCGTTCGATAGTCAAACGACGTCCGAATTGAGATCCGCGAAATCCTACGCGCTCGTGACAGCACAAGGACCTCAAAACTGACCAGAGACATGCCGCCACCCTCACCCACGCGCCGCCACACGCGCGGGCAGACCGGGTGTCCAAAGCGATTACGGTCCGTCAAAAAATCTTGGAACCGAGACTCCAAACTCCTACCCTAGGTAAAACACCCCATTTGGAGTCACTTTTGTTCTTGGACGACCCCCAAAAAGTGGCCGGAAATGGCCGATCACGGCGGCCGAAGTTCGGCCGATTTTTAATTCGAAAATCGAATTGGTTACGCTAAAAATTGATCTAAACCCAACCCACCAGCAGATAGAGCACGAGAAATAGATGAAAATCCATACCTCACTCGACTGATTTGGTTGAGAAACGGAGGAGATTGAATGGCTTGAAGTTTGGATGAATTCCGGCGAGAAATCGCCAGTTTCCGGCCGATAGGCGGCGGTCCAAGGCCGGCGACTGGTCACGGGAGGAAGGCAGCGACGTGGCGAGTCCAACGGGACCGGTGGCGACGGTCGCCATGCTCCGTGGTGGCGGGGAGCTGGAGCTGAACGGGGGAGAGAGAGAGAGGTCGCGGGAGAGAGAGAGAGAGAGAGAGAGAGAGAGAGAGAGAGAGAGAGAAAACCAGATTTTTTATAAAAATCCCATTTTGAAATATTTACGATTGTGCCACTGGGTTTCTTTTGACCATATCTCTCTCGTTACAACTCCGATTCGAGCCCACTACGTGTCTATGAACTCGTCTTGGTACGACCTATCCAAAAATACAAGTCACGGTCCCAAACTCTCTCCGATTAAAATATGACTAAAATACCCTTAAATAATTAAATAATTAAATAAGGGTTAAATTTGGGGAAATTTGGGGTCGGGGTGTTACAGATCAATTGGCGGATATGTTGACAAAGGCGATTTCTAGTAAAGCATTCCACAATTCACTAGATCAGTTGGGCATTAGCGACATCTATGCACCAACGTGAGGGGGAGTGTTGGCGTGACTTGTGGATATTGACTTACTTTCCTTACACACCAAGAATTCCTAATATAATTGTAATTGATTTACTTTAATTCCTGATTTCCTACTGCAAATAGATTTAGGAATTTATTATTTAACTCTGCTCAAGGGTTTTAGTTGTATTAAATGTGACCTCCAAGGAGAAAATTTTACCTGAAAATTCCATAAATAAAATGGTGTCAAATAATAATAATAATTCCTTGTTTGACAAATGAGTGAACTAGCAGTCTATTTGTTTGACAGGAATGTTTAAAAGGGAATAGGAATTGTATTCCTTTTTATTTTGGAATGGAATGATCTTTTACTCTCCATCTTATTTTATCTTTGGAATACTCAGAAACTAAAAAAGGAAACAGTTTGCATTTCCATTATTTTATCCTTTATTTGTTCTCAGAGAAAGTTATAAATTTTAAAATAAATAAGGGGCTTTAGGGAACAAATATTCCCATCCTATAACCACAAAGTATGGTGTGGTTGACAAACTGTCTCCTCCAGTTGGCGGACTGCTTGGTGTTTCAATAGCCAGATTCGAATCTAGTTGGGAACACTTTGTGGCCAGGGACAAGCCGAACCCTTAGTGACAATTTATCCCAAACTTCGAATTGGGGACGCCTCGTCGTATTTACCCCAAAAAGAAATATAAATATCCCATCCTGTTCTTGATGATCCCTCAATAATGAAGGGAATCCTTATTGCTGTCAGTTTGATATGATGTTCTACCCAAAGTCGGTCCTGAGTTTTCTAAGGCACAGGGCAAATTTCTAGAGTGTGGCCTTTTAGACAAATTAGAAACTAAAATGAAAATTATTTTTTTATCAACAAATTAATTTTATTAGGTAACATTTTTTAATTTTTATAAAAACACGACCAATAACAATTAAATTAATGAACAAAGAAGTAAAATTTGGATTTTGAGCATTTTTTTTGTTCAACTCAAAACTTCAAATTTTCAATTGTAAATAACAAGAATCTCTATTGAGTTTTTTTGCTAAATCAAATAAAAAGAAAAATAAGTTAATAAAGATGTCTCTTACAAAAATCCTATTATACATCTATTTATAAAAAATAATGACACAAAGAAAAGACCTTCAAATTGCTAAAGCTTCCGTTGTGTGTTTCTACCACTACCCGGTTTTTTTTTTTTTTTTTTTTTTTTTTTTTTTTTTTTTTGTGGCTAAGATAAGAACGTTTGTTTGGTTTGTTTGTGTTAAGAACTCTCTGTTTGTATATGTTCAGTTTCATTAATTTTTGTTTTTGGAAATATTATATTATTTAATTTCTATTTAATTTCCTAGAGAATCTCAAAGAGGTTTGTGCTGCCATGATTAATGATTACGGCTACTTCCTTATAGGACATTGACAGTTTGGGGATTTTTTTAAATTTATTTTTGGTTAACGTAAATATATAGGCTAAAAAACCAAATTTTTGCGCCCCCATAGTTTTGGGTCCTGGGCTGTGGCCCTGGTTGCCCTGTGCCAGGGCTGGCTTTGGGCTTCTTCCTTCCCTCTGCTTTTTGTATTCAAATAGAAAATACCAAAAATAATAGGGTCATGTTTAGTGACTAGGATTAAATCACATTTTATTGTAGATGATAACATAGGTATTTGAATGGAAGCTTTTCATTTTCCATGCCGTAGGAATGATGAAGAGGGGAATTTAGTGAGCCCATGTAAATTCTGGCCCAAAGAAACTTTTGGGAAACAAAAAGTTAAGTGTAAAGAAAAAATATATATATATTCCAATGAGATATGAAAATAGTAGTAAGCCAATAGCAGAAATAAGAATTGCAAAGCAATTTTCCCACAGGTCATTGCTCGTTTTAAGATCCGTGCCATAATTACTGCAAATCAATTGATGATCAAGTAATTAATATATGAGATTCTAATAAGAAGGGCAGAAGTTAACGTAATGCTTAGTTACAGTAAGAAAATCGAAGGAAGACAATCTTAACTTTTTGTTAAATATGTATGCAAACCTCATATTTCTGAAGCCCCACCACAGTGTGTAAAAGAACTTTGTTGAGAAATTTATTTGGCCCGTGTTACCAGATTTAAGAGCTTCAAGAAATATTCCAAAGTCAAACTGCTTTGCATTTGCTGGATTTATAGGACATTTTTCATTTAGGAATGTGAAATTCTTTGTTGAATGACTAGTGTCAATCTCATTGCAATAATGAATAGCTTTGCATCCTTCAGTATTTTTGCAAAATTGGTGCCAACATATCGTCTCTCGTTGAATAGAAAGAAAGTACCAAATAGCTCCAAGCATCTGAAAACACCAAAAAAAATCAACTAATTATTCAAGAAAATTCCATAAAGATACATCATTGTAAGAAGAAATCCAAGTAATAACAAAAGTAAATTATCATGAAAATGTGAAAAATAAAGCTTATGTGATGCTTATATAATTTCATCGATGTCTTATTTTGGGTAAGTGTGTTTTATAGTGACCTTCAATTAACGAATCTCTCAAATAACATGAGTTTAGATATAATTGTTACCAAATAAATAGACAGCTACATATTTTCAATTTAATGAGACTTGCGTGACTAGCAAGGATGTACAGGTAAAATTTGAGAACATCTTTCATCCAAATTTTCTGAATAGATGATGCGTGAAGATAGATTCATAAAATCCTGCGCAAATATTGAAAGAGAAGAACAAGATTGATAATCGATCTTTCGTAAAAGTATCCAGAACCTTTCACTTTGAAAAAGAGAACTGCAACTGCCACCTGCAAAAATGTTAATATGGGTAAGAAAAAAATATCTAATTGTGTGCATATATAGGACAAAAGGTTTAGTGTTTGTTACCTGTGGGACGGGAAGGATAGCGAGAAATTCAACTATGAAGTCGAAAGATAACCAAGGCATCCTAAAAGCTAATCCCTTGGCAGCCAACCTTGGATAAGACATATAATATTTCTTTGATGGCGGTCCATAGCGAATTCGATTGTACATGAAGCTCAGAATCGGGCACAGTCGCAATATTTATTCATAATCAACTATTTTATATTGCTTTAATTAATTACTTTTTATGAGTCAATAATTAATATTCTTTCCCAACTTTCAGGAGTGAGTATGAAGTGAGGCATCAAAGGGTGGTTATTCATTTGGTTGTTAGAGCTCGATGATTACTGGTTTTGGGTAGAGTAATTCTTCACGCATTTGAGGAGGGTTGCTCTTTTTTTTTAAATATTTTTTTTATTATTTAAAATTTTAAATTTGGGTTACATTGGAGAAGAGAAACCCTATTGGGGTTTGATCCTGGGTGCCATGGAAGGGAGGGGGAATCCACCACCACTGTTCTTTCTTTGCTAAATGTATTTTTCACATCCAACTATAAAGGAAACAGAAAACAAGACTCATTGGTGACCGAAGTGAGTTAATTAATTAAACGGCTCAGCTTGCCTGAGGCACCACGTACATGCAATTAAATTTGTCAAATTACACAAGAAATGTATGATATCCACATTGTGGTTTTGTATATCTTCGGGCTTTTGCCCTCATTTTTCGTTTTATTTCTCAAAAAAGGAACCACAAAATGAAAATGAACGTATTAATTAATTCATGAAATGAAGAAAATAGAAATATTCATCTACGATAAAAAAAATAAACAAACGATCCTCCTCCTGACCTTCATGCTTAGTTTCTTCTTAAAAATTGTTTAGTATCTCATCAATCTTGTTGTAGGAAGTGCCAACTACATGAAGTTTCAACGGCTAAGAGTTGTCTAAACTTCGGATTTTGAACTCCTCTGGAAGATGTCTCTGGAGACCACTAAAGTTTTCAAGTCATTAACTGTGAGAGCAAAGGCTTCTACTTTTTCGACACATCGGACAGTTTTGAACGAAACAGGTTGGTCATAAAAAGTTTTGGTTTTTGCTGCCCAATCCAGAAGTTGTTCTCCCACAAACATACCTTTCTCAAGAGTTTCGAATGAGGTTGAGGGACATGCCTCTCCAGCAGCCCTAATTGGCATGTATGCCTGCATAGAGCCTGTTATAATATAGAGCATCGCGTTAAGTGGTTGTCCCGCTTCAAAGACCTGGGCATTCTCCTCGAACATCTTTGGCTTGAGATATTGGCAGATCTTTCCCAACGCTTGATCGTTTATAGTTCGAAGCTCCTTTACCTATATGTACATACATATCAGAAAATTAGATTCTAATCCTCATATAAGTTTCAATTTGGATTAAGAATGTTCATCCCACCATGCAAGAGAACCCATCTTTTACCCATGGATCAAGAATGAGCGCACGTGTTGCATTTGGATTCATGCTTCTTTATCTAAGACCATTCGACCCTACATTGTAGGCTCATGAACAGCTAGAGCGTTAGCTCGACTATCTTCAAAACATCAAACACCTTGCAGACAGCTTGGCTGCAGCTAGCGCTCTACTCAGATTTTATTGGTCATGCCCTACATTTCCATTAGACTGTGCCTAGATCCCATCTCAACAGAGGAGATTCTTGGCCTTCTTTACAATAACTACTCCTGAGATTGTTCGTGTTTTTACAATACCCACAAAGTCCTAGACATTACACAAACATCCCTCTCAGATTTCAAAATAGTTTCACATAACTTTATAAATCCAAAAAGAGAAAACAAAACCTGGATGTGAATACTGAAATACTGTTCATGATAATAGAATACTTTGAATACCCCCTTAATTCATATCCATTTCATATAATAAAATTAAAAATTAAAAACCCTACTATCATACTTACACCAAGAAAAGAGAGAGAGGAAAGGGAACCTACATTTTTCAGCTTCTCCCAACAAATATCGTGTCTCATAATTCCTCTCGTATCCTCGTTAAGAACAGAGAAGATATAATTCACATCCACTTCACCATCTATGTTTTTTTCCAATTTGTTTTCTCTAATACCACCCAAAATTTTTCCAACCGTATCATTTGAAATGCCATGCATTTTCATGCACTCTTGTATCTTCTTTTTTTTCTCATATATCTTCCATCTTAACACCTCCTCATCCAACCTCCGTTCTAACTCCTCGTTATCCATCTTCGGTTCTAACTCCTCCTTATCCAACGATTTTTTGAGTGCTTGTTGCATATATATCTGTTTCATAACAAATAAGAAGCTAGTTCGTCATATTAAATATGCATAAACTATATATTCATGTGGTGTGTGTAAGTTTAAATTATTATCGTCCCTCTCAATAGGAGAAATTTTATATAAAAAAGCATAAACATAGCCATTCACTGAAAAGGAAAAGGATAAAGGAATATGTAACCCATACTATGTACAAAATTTGAAAAATACGGTTAATCGAGGCGCTAATGCGAAATGTACTGGAGCTAAATTATTTTGCATACAAACTCTTCAAAACTTGCTTTTTTATCATTCCGTCTATTCCAAAAATCTATTTTAATATCTGAGTTTTTAGTTTCATTAATTCCGTTATTGACTTGGCAAACGTTAACATTTTAAGCCACTTTGTCAGTTTTATGTTAAAAATTTATTAAAATATTCATTAAAATAAAAAACGAAATAAGATATCACCCGAACTACCAAACCCCATCCAAAAAAAAACCACATTTTTCCTTCTTCCCATAATTTTATTGTCTCTGTTGTTTATGTATGGATTTATTTTTCTCGTGTTTGAGATTTTGGTTTTGGTGTCTATGGATTTCAAGTGGTGACTGGGTGTGGGGTTTCTGGTTACTTTATTCGGATAGCTGCGGCTGGAAGCAGATCGGATTGGTCGAGTTGAGTGTGGATTTGTGGTGGCGGGTATGGCTAGGGGCGATCAGATTTGGACATAGAGGAGGATAAATCAGGGCTGGGATATGCGGAGGAAATGGTGGCCACGGTTGGGGGGTGGCAGTTGGCGATGGGGAAGGGTTGGGTTTTGGTGGGAGTGGGAGTGGGAGCGGTGGGAGGAGTGGTGCTGGGGGTTGTCGGGTTCAGGTTCTAGGGGCAGTTTTTTTTTTTTCTCGTAAATAATCTTATTTTATTATTAAAATTTATAACATAAGTTTATGTATATTTATTAATTTTAAACTAACTAATTAATATTTCAATTGTTTTATAAATAAAATAATGTTAACATTTGACAAGTCAGTGACCAAATTGATGAAAATCGTCCTTTCACACGAATAACTGAATAATAATTTAAAAATTTTACTAATATCAAGAGATTCATCAACAACAAAAAAAAAAAAAAAAAAAAATATTCATCATGATTCTTTTTTATTTATTTATAAAAAATTATCATGAACATGATTCAACACCAGCGTACCTCTAGGTTTCCAAGGAGGTATAAAAATAATAGGAAAATATTCATCATGATTCTTTTTTATTTATTTATAAAAAATTATCATGAACTTGATTCAACACCAGCGTACCTGTAGGTTTCCAAGGAGATATAAAAATAATAGCAGGCCAATCAAAGAAACGATAATTGCAAAGCAGTTTTCCCACACATAGCTACTTGTTTGCATATTCGTACCAAAGTTACTGCAACAACCAATTAAGTATTTAATATATTGATATGAAATATTTAGGATATACAGAGAGTCTTAATTAACAGATTCCTCAAATATAGTGTTGATCTTTTGGACTACAGGGATTTAAGAGATTTGTGGTCACTCACTATTGGATATAAATTCAACGGTTTACTCACTCTTGTACTCTTTTTAAAAAACTTTTTTGAACCATTGAATTTACGTCCAACGGTGGGTGACTACAAATCTCTAGGACTCTTGTGGTCCAAGAGATCGGGACTGTCCTCAAATAACCTTTATTACTCTTTTTTGGGTATTTCTTCAAATATCATCCTTACAAAAAATTACTTGAATCAAAATCCATTTTACCACTCAATGACATGGTTGTCATTTTAATATTTTCTTGAAGTACTGTATTTGTCAAGGATGATTTATGAATCAAGACGTGAAAAATAGATAATTTGAATTGTTAAAATAAAAATTTGTAATGGACCCAACAAGCTGTCCTTCAGACAAAGTGTCTCTTGTGCGGTATCCATGTAACCACAAATAGGAAAATAAAGGTGCCAATGAGAAGAAATCTACACAACTATTTTCTCAAATCTCTCTTTTCTTACTAGAGAAATTTTAGGGATTTCGAAAATAAATCATGTTCAATAAATTCCGGATTTTTGAAATGCTAGGAATTAGGGATTATTTGAGGAAAAAAAAAATGCTTGTAACCAAAATGACATATAGTTTTGTAAATAAATGATAATACCTAAACCACTTTTATCCTACAGGGCATCCATTTTAAAAGTTCTGTTTTAGTTAGAAGTGGAAAAGTATATGAAATTCCTCTAGACTATCAATAGCTTAAAACAGACACATATATATATATATATATATATATATATATATATATATGCATACCTTAGATTTCTGACGCCCCACCATGCGCAGTAAAAGAACTTGGTTGGAAAATGCATTGATCTTGTGATTCCATATTGAATGGCATCAAGAAATATTCCAAAATTAAATACGGTAGCACTTGGTGGATTTGACGGGCATAACTCATTTAGGAGGGTGATATTTCTTGAAGTACTGCCACTGCAATAATCAGTGGCTCCACAACTTATAGCATTTTTACAGAATTGATGCCAGCATGATATCTCTCGTTGAATAGAAAAGAAATACCAAAAACCTCCAAGTACCTAATCACAAAATGTTTATTCATGATTAGATCATCTTCAAAAAGATTAGTCCAATTTTGATTAATGATTGTGAATATGTCAATAATCACTTTTATGGAGAATCACTTCTTCCACGTACTTTTCAGCAAAATCACTTGAAATGATTATATAAAAAAGCACATGGAAATTGTTTCTCTCGATAAGTGATTATGGTCCCAAAGAGCCCTTGGTCGTGTAGCAGTTACAAAGCTAAAGATAAGACATAAAATTGTGATTTATGAGTTATGGCGATAAAAAACTTACATGACTAGAAAGAACATAGAAGAAAGAATATAATGCAGCTTGAACCCCTGTTCTGGTTTTGTTCTTGAGATATTTACCGGATCTGTAGATTAAGAAAACCCTGGCCAGATAATGCATAACAAGGAACACGTTCAAGGTGGTCACTCTTTGGCCGAAATGTTCAGAGCCTCCTGACTTGAAAAAGAAAACTACTATTGCCAACTGGGAAAAAAATCAGCTGGTTAGAGACCAGAGTGAATAAGCAGAATCTAATATATATATATATATATATATATGAATTTTTAGATTCATAATATATATATATATGTATTTATATTAAAAACCAAACAGTAACGAGACAACACAACGAAGAAATCATCATAAAAAAAAGAAGAAGGTAGCCCTAGCCTATATCTCAAATGCATGAATATAATGTTGTTGCTTTGCCCACTTGCTGCTTGCCGACAATGCCCACTTTTCCTTTATTTTATATGTACTTCAGAGAGAGGATCCAATAAATAAAGGATCAGAAGATCCTCATCCATCCAATCATGCATTTAATTTAGTGACTCGGTCAAGTTATTATTGTTTTTCTATTTCGACCATATATTATTTTTTATTTATTAAATGTATCGATAGAAGATGTTTTAGGTAGATTATGTGTATCTTATAATACCTACCTCTCATCAGCAAATTACCAACACCTCTCGGCACACCCAGTCAAGGGTCAATATAGCCGTTGGTAACAAGATTGCTCAATACACCCAGATAGCTCCAACAGTTGATGTGGCATTGAATAAGTGTAATACAAGGGATTTTTTAAAAACATTTTTAGCATGAAATAGGTATATCTCCTAATTAAAAGCATATTTAGGAACTCAAACGTTTGCATTATTTAGGCAACAAAAGTTGAGATTTCAATCTCTTACCTGTGGGATGGGAAGGATAAGGAAAGCGCCAATTAATATACTCAAAAAGCTGAAGATAAGTAGTACAAGTATTAAAACCATTCGAACAAAGAGGAATTCAAAATCACCATCCTCTGACACCCGAGACGAGGGCCGCTGATTTATAAGCTTTCCAAGTACTATAAACACTTGATTTATAGCATGCAGTGCGAAAGTGGCATCAGGAAGTGCTCGCAAGCAAAGAGCTGCAGTCTTCAACCTTTTGTCTATTCCAAGGCACTTGTTCTTATCATCGATGACTGGAATGTAAAAGAACAAAGGATCTATTGACATTGCGATACATGATATTATAAGTGCATTTTTCCTCGTTAATGGAGAAAAGAAGATGCGCCAAAGAATTCCCTTCTCTTTCATTTCATAATTGTCGCCAAAATCGAGATACATGCTGATAAGAAACGATGTCAGAAGGGAAAAGAAAAACGAATCATATGTACAGACGACTTTTAGTAGCATCCATATTCTGAATTTAAAACAATACGATCAATGTTTTTTTTTTCTTTCTAAAATTCATAATGCAGCTTACCTTTGTTTTGGTTTTTTTTCACACATTATTCAAATTAAAAAAATATTACAGCTTACCCTTGTTTTGGTTTTTTTCTTCAATTTATAGGTTTTAGGATTTATATATAAAATCAATATAAGAAATGAGTTCTATTATAAATTTCTTTTAATTAATTAACATATATAAGAAAACAATAATGAATAATGAGAATCAATAAACCTAAATCGTAAAAAAAGACTAGCAAGCTAAGTACTAGCTCGAAATAAATCTAACTACACTATAAGGATGGTCACCTGAAAGACTAGCAAGCTATATACATATACTAACCTCACGAATTTGGACACAAATATGCCAACCAACAGAATAATCTGAATGAGAATCCTTAAATATAAACGATTGCAGGTTAGTTTGTCCTTTTGATTTTTTGTATTTAGTTACTTCAATATAGGCATAAATTAATTAAGAGTTTAACATATATAAGAAAACAATAATGAATAATAAGAACCAATAAACCTTTTGACCAAAAGTTATACGCATATACTAACCTCACGATATCGGCCACACGTGCAAAAACATGAATAATAACCTCAGCGATAGTGCTGAAGTATAAACAATTGCATTAGTAAGTGGTTTTCCTACTTATTTCTTCAACAAAAGTCATCTTAAAATAAATATTTCTGATTACCCTTTTTGGTTTTCGTATAATCCAACCTGAACTAGTCAGGAAATAAAAGACAAAAAAAATAATAATAATAATAAATCTCAAAATAATAATTCTTGATGTAACTAATTGTGGATTAAGGTGATCTCATTCGATAGTTCAATCAAATCCAACAAATCAAAGACAATAAAAACTTAAAATCCGGTTTAATACTTTGGGTTAAAATAGACCCCATATGTATAATATGTGGCAATTTTGAATTTTTCTCTCCAAATAAATCCTATATATATAATATGTCATGTTAAAATGAACCAATTTTTTCATTTTCATGCGCTTGAAATAGGCAGGACAATTTCATTTTGAAAGAACCCAGTGTGCGAACCAAACGCGGGTAGTGCTACAGCCCACCTGGCTTCCCCTATATTCATGAATTAAGCTGTAATAAATCTAAAATAAAAATAAAAAAAGGACTAGCAAGCTAAGTACTAGCTCGAATTAAATCTAACTAGTATCTAGCTAAACTATAAGGATGGTTATCTAAAAGCCCTAAAAGGTACGTGTATATATATGTACATATACTAACCTCACGATTTTGGCCACAAATGTGAGAATGCCCACAATAATCTGAACGAGAGTCCTGAAAACAATATAGGCATAAATTAATTAACATATATAAGAAAACAATAATGAATAATAAGAACCAATAAACCTTTCGACCAAAAGTTATATGCATATACAATTTTGGTTAAGTTTGATTTCTCCTAAATCGAATATGAATTGTATTCCTCCATACAATTTTCCATATTGGCAAAGGCTAACTGTAATTAGGCTTTAGAAGGCTTCCACAAGCCATGGTTGACAACTAGCAGTATGTCATGGCTACCCAAGCCAAATAGAATTCATTGGAGAACCTAGTCAATTGTGATTGCAATGCAATTTGGTCCTTCTCTAAAACAACACTCCATGTCACATTTGAGATACAGTGAACTTGTGTCAGATTACCCCTTTTTGGTTTTTGTATAAACAATTGCATTAGTAAGTGGTTTTCCAACTTATTTCAGATTACCCCTTTTTGGTTTTTGTATAAACCAACCTGAACTAGTCAGGAAATAAAAGACAAATACTAGTGAAACCACACATTTTGATTCTTATTACTGCGAACCAAACGCGCGTAGTGCTACAGCCTACGTGGCTTCCCCCATATTCGTGAATAAAGCTGTAATATATATATGCATTAGAAAAACAAATGACGACTTACCTGGAACTTGAAGGGATGGTTACCTCTCTCCCTTCCTCATCCATGGAAACAGAGGATGTGTGTGAATCGAAGAAGACCAAACGAAAAAAATCTGGAGAGAAAAACTGATTTCTATTTGTCTGTATATGAATGAACAATCGCATGCATTGAAAGAAGGCACAATTGCTTTTTATACAGGAAAATTACAAAACTTGATGAGCTGGAAAGTTGACTCTAGTCAGCTAATACCTATCTACAAGAGAACAGGTAAAGTTTAGTTTTGAGCTGTTAAAGATAAAAAGTAATTGAAGCAACTATTGTAATTGAGCTGTTAATTCCTTTTGGATATTGTAAGCAAGGTGTTAAACTTCGATCACGTCTGAATTATCAGGGTCTCAAAATACATAAATTTTTATGGAAATTTCGATATCGGTGAAGATTGAATAAAAATTATGAAAATTGTTATACAATTATGTAAATTTTTAATGAAACTTTGAGACATGCTTTTAACCAGTAATATACTAATTCAACAAAATAAAATGATAAAACTTAATGACATGGTGGACTTATATGGTTGAGATTACATATCAATTCTGCACTCATAAACTGTGTTACAAAATATGCTCACTAATTCATAAGATTTGATTGTATACACACCAATTTCATTTAAGTTTAATTATTTTTTTAATGAATGAACAACTTTTTTAGGAGACGCTAAACTACAAGCGATAATCTAAATTACAAAGAGGAAGGGGATTTCTCACACACACTACCAATTTTCCATGGGATGTGCAAGTAGTTAATTCAAAAACAATAGAAAAGTTATTTATGCATATGTACAAAGGCCAGATTACTGGGGCTGATAATATTTGAGGGTATAAGCATGTCATTTGGCATCTAGACCAAATCAGTCCTAAAAACAAAAACAAAAACGAATACTTGTCATTTGGCTTTGGGTTTCATGTTCTGGAGCCTCCTCTCATATCATATGTACGAAAAGTTATGTAATATACCCCGAAAATTGAATAAACAATTCCCCAAACCAGAAGAAAAGAACAAGCATACTTTTGTTTCCGAAAAGAAAAAGAAGAAAGATGATGTTACACGAATAAAGCTTGAGGCTTGAGGTTGCAAGAGTTGCCCCTACAAGGCTTTTAGTTTAAGACTAATCACTGTGAACTTTGGGGAAACATGTTACACGAAAGTAGCATATCATATACTCTTGTGATGAGAGATAGAATACAAGGGTAGGAAACATGTTACACGAAAGTAGCATATCATAGACATATTTCGTGGCACTCACCCATATTCGTGGCTTCTCAATCATTCCACTTCTGGCGTAACGTAAATATATGTAGATATTAGCCAGGCAGCTTGACCTGAAACAAACACAATAATTAAACAACTAACGATTTATACAAACTCAAATTAATCAACTGGAGGGCAGCTGGCACACCAAGAAAATGGTGTCAAACAATAATAATAATTATAATAATAATATACTTTGATAATCTTTGGCAAATGAGTGAACTAGCAGTCTATTTGTTTGACAGGAATGTTAAAAGGGGAATAGGAATTGTATTTCTTTTTATTTTGGAATGGAATGATCTTTTACTTTCGATCTTATTTTATCTTTGGAATACTCATGAAACCGAAAAAGGAAATAGTTTACATTTCCATTATTTTATCCTTTGCTTGTTTTCAGAGAAAGTTAAACATTTTAAAAGAAAGAAGGGCCTTTATGGAACAAATATCCCCATCCTATAACCACAAGGTGTGGTGCAGTTGGCAAATTGCCTTCTCCAGCTGGCGGACTGCCTGGTGCCTCAATGACAGGGGTTCGAATCCAATTAGAAATACTTTATGACCAGAGACAAGCCGAACCCCCAAACGAGAATTAATCCCAAACTTCGGATTGGAGACACCTCGTCGTATTTACCCCCAAGTGTAAAGCAAATATATATCTCCAGGTCTACGACTACATGTACAAATTTAATGAAGATCAAGTTCAAGTATTACACTTGGCTAGGTATACGCAACATTCATACTATAGGAAAGAAGCCAGGGAAAAAAATTTCTTCATTTTAATTTGCTCCATTGGCTTTAAATATCATAGTCTAAGAAAATTTATATTACCTTCACAGTCCTCTTGGGGTTATTAATTTAGGTGCAATAATATAAATGGACAACATGGATAATATGTCACGGATCTAGAGTCGTATTAATAAATACATACACATATTATTAAATACATACATATATTATAATATGGATGAATTGGTAAGACTACGCGAAGACCTTAGAATTTCTTCTATTTAAGCTCACAAGTTTTGCATCAGCGTCCATGTTGTCTAGCAAGTTTTGATTTATGTTTGGCATCATTTTTATCTTCTTATACTCAAGCAGACAATTTCTGGACATCCAGTACCGTATCTCGCCCTCTTTCCCCTTCTCAACCTCCAAAAGATTTGTACTTGTCAATTGCTGCATACATGTCTGTTTCGATCCCAATGAAAAAAGAAAAAAATTCAGTTTATATATGATTAACAAGTTATAATGTAAAGATATATAACATGGCCAACGTACCTGAACGTTTCCAATGAGATATGAAAATAGTAGTAAGCCAATAGCAGAAATAAGAATTGCAAAGCAATTTTCCCACAAGTAATTGCTCGTTTTAAGATCCGTGCCATAATTACTGCAAATCAATTGATGATATCAAGTAATTACTAATAAGAAGCGCAGAAGTTAATGTAATGCTTAGTTACAGTAAGAAAATCTAAGGAAGACAATCTGAACTACAGCTGAAACAGGAAACTTTTGTTCAAAATATGTATGCAAACCTCATATTTCTGAAGCCCCACCACATAGTGTAAAAGAACTTTGTTGAGAAATTTACTTGGCCTGCAGTGTTGCCAGATTGAAGAGCTTCAAGAAATATTCCAAAGTCAAACTGCTTTGCATTTGCTGGATTTATAGGACATTTTTCATTTAGGAATGTGATATTATTTGTTGAATGACTAGTGTCAATCTCATGGCGATAATGAATAGCTTTGCATCCTTCAGGACTTTGCAAGCCTCGTGCCAACATATCATCGTCCCTCGTTGAATAGAAAGAAAGTACCAAATAGCTCCAAGCATCTAAAAACACAAAAAAATAACTAATTATCCAAGAAAATTCCATAAGGATACATCGTTGTAAGAAGAAATCAAGCAACAAAAGTAGATTATCATGAAAATATGAAAAATAAAGCTTATGCGATGCTTATATAAGGTAAGTGTGTTTTATAGTGGGCTTCAGTTAACGAATCCCTCAAATAACACGGGTTTATATATAATTGTTACCAAATAAATAGACAGCAACATATTTCCAATTTGATGAGACTTACGTGACTAGCAAGGATGTAGAGATAAATGTTGAGAACGCCTTTAATCCAAATTTTCTTAATAGAGGATGCGTGCAAATAAATTCGGAAAATCCTGGGCAAATATTGAAAGAGAAAACGAGATTGATAATCGATCTTTCATAAAAGTATCCAGAACCTTTCACTTTGAAAAAAAGCACTGCAACTGCCACCTGCACAAATGATAATATGGGTAAGAAAAAAAATCTAGTTGTGTGCATATATAGGACAAAAGGTTTAGTGTTTGTTACCTGTGGGACGGGAAGGATAGCGAGAAATTCAACTATAAAGTCGAAAGATAACCAAGGCATCCTCAAAGCTAATCCCTTGGCAAATTTAGCCAACCTTGGATAAGACATAAAATATTTCTTGATGGCGGTCCATAGCGAATCCGATTGTACATGAAGCTCAGAACTGGGCACGGTAGCAGTATTTTTGTTCTTATCCGGACTCGAATTTTAATAACAATTCGGATTAAGAAGGGGATATCTGAAAGTGAACGCAGAATAACAGCTGCATTCCTCGCAGTTTTGTCCTCTCCAAGGCACTTGTTGCACTCATCGATGATTGGGATGTATAAGAACAAAGGGTCCAATGCGACTGCAACGAATGATAATAATAAAAAGATGTAAGCTGGCTTTACCATACGGAAAATACTTGCTGCTGTTGTTGACGATGGTGTTTTCATTGGAGTTGGATTCTTGCTACTTGGCTCTTGTCCCACAACACTGTCTGAACCTGTTCCTAGTGAATTGCTGCTCGCCAAAAGAAATAAATTTTAGAAAAGCGGAAACAGAAAACGGGAAAAGGAAAAGGAATATATAGATTTCAATTTTTTTTTTTTAAATTATAGAGGAAATCAATAATTATATTTGACAGGACCCGATCCCAATTCCACTTTGGAATTCGAACCAAGCCCTGTGCGTGTCTGACATCTGGCAGCTGTCGGGCACAAATGACCATTTCACCCCTCCTGCTACAATTACTAGGAAAACTTTCTTTGAACTTCTACCGAAAATTCGGCAGAGTCTCCTCTGTATTTTGACCAAACCCAAATTTTTTCACCTGTCAAACAATCAAATAAATCCACACCAATATCCAGAATATCTCAAATAATAGATCTCAACTCCAGTTTTTCAGTTTCAACTAGATATCAGAGCATTTTCTATAGTTTATAGGGTCTCAAGGGCTTTTGTACAAAACTCTACCTTACTTGGTGGTGCGGAAGCTATGAATGGCCCGGTGGTGGATCCTGCGTACTTCTACGGCCTGGGGACGAAAACAGGTTAAAAATGTGAGTGGACCAAACATAAGATTTTGAAAACAGTTTATAATCATAATAACCCCCATAGTAAAAATAACTTGATAAGTAAAGCTAAAGTTTACCTGGGTTTAATATAAAGTATTCCTCTAAAGATATCTATATATAACAGTATGCATGTAGATTCGTAAAGCTGAATAATTATATGAAGAGATAAAACATGCACGTATTCTGAGAAAACTGATATAAGATGATTGAAGTCAATAGCTGCATAAAAGTGCCCAAATTACTTTAAAACTACCACCTAAGTGTACCCCTCAAAATCCGTCAATTCCCCTGGCAGGTCTCGGGCGACACGCAGTCTACCCGAGCTTAGAGCCGCAAACTGGCGAAATCAGGGGACTATGATCAGCCTGATCCGCCGGCAGGTCTCGATGACACCAATCAACTCGAGCCGCTCTGGCAAGATACAGGGGACCGTAGTCAGCCTGATCCGCAATCCTGGCAGGTCTCGGGGACACAGAGTCAGCCGAGCCGCAATCCTGGCAGTTCTCGGGACACCAAGTCTGCCGAGCCGCAAATCCTGGCACTCACGGTCCGAGCGTCCCCGAAACTCGTGAGGTAAAGTCAAGTGCACTGACGTAACTGAAATCAGACCGGATGTCCGTAGACATCGGTCCAACTCTGTGTAATCACCAAAAATAAATGGGTACATGGTGGTCTAATTAGAAAATCTGATAACTCTCTGAAATCTGATAAATTAACTGTAGTCTCAATGCTGCTGCTATTTTGTTATATAAAGCTCAAGGTCGGCTGCTAATATAACCTCAATAATATATATAACTCAAAATATTTAACAGTATAAAACATGATCTAAGACATGCAAGAATACTTATATAAACTTATTTATAAAAACTTATTTATATAATCAACATAAAATCATTTACGTAAACTCATTTTTATAATCATTTATATAACTTATTTATATAAAATCCTTTATGAAAGAAGGTACACTCACAGTTGGTCCGAGCTAGCTAGACCCTTCGAAGGTCCCTCCTGTAGGTCGACTGGACCTCTGGTGCCTTACTCGATCAATTTGGTGGAGAATTGAGGGAGAACGAAGAGCTCAAAGTTTAAACTGGAAAACCGGCAACGATGGTGATTTCCCGCGAACTCCGGCCACGGCAGCGGCGCCGACGGGTCAGGAATTGTCGGCGGTCGAGTGGTGGTTCGTTTGGCACCGGTCTCGGAGATCGGCTCCAAGTGTGATGGCCGGTGCGACGTCGGGAAGGCGCGGGGGTCGTGGGCTGGGGCGAAATCAGGAGGAGAGAGGGAGAGGAGAGAGAAATGAGGAGAGAGAAGGGGAGGAAGGGATAAAAATCTGACTTTTTGACCAAATTACCATTTTGCCCTTTGCGCTATTTTGATCGTGTTTTCTTCGTTACAGCTCCGATTCGAGTCTACTCTGTGTCTACGGACTCATTTCGCCGTGCTCTACGCAATGGCTCAAACGGAATTTTCAAATTCTTTCTCGATCAAAAAGTCAATTTTCCCCTATTAAAATAGGTGAGGGCAAACTTGTCTTTTTGCTAGAAGATATTAACCCTACTTTTTAGATATTTTATTTCTTTTTAGATATTTTGTTTTTGGTTATTACAATATTCATAAATTAGCTAAGCACAAAGAACATAAGTCACAACGACCTGTATATCCACAAAGGGTTAATACGAAGATGGAAATATAGTAACATTAATCTAGATGTATAAAAGCATACCGACAGTATCAAGCGACACAAGGTGTATGAGAGATTTTATGAAAACCAATCTCCTAATAGAATGAGTGCCTAGAAGAAAATATAATGAATATATAATAGTTTTATTCAATATTGTAATCTCAATCTCCTAGGCTGACAAAAAAACTACGTACACATTATTTAAGAAACTTACCTCTGGAGGGTGCATGCCTCTGATTCATCTTTCTGAATGTTTATGATAACGTGCTCCGTGGCCATGCATATAAACTTAAACCTTATATATCGAGGATGGATACGAAGCCCAAAGAATATACGTTGGTCCTGAGATATGGAAATCTATAGATAAAGTCAAATAAAACAATATCTTCGCAAAGTGGAAATTCAACACACACAACAGCAAATACAAAGATCAAGACGTTAGGAGTTTTTCTTTTTATTAAATTAAATTTTTATTTAACATAAGTTGTTTAAGGAGAGAGACTCTCTCGCAATCGGGATAACACTTTTTACTATTCTCCGGTTAATAGCGTAATGACACGTGGGATAATTTTTCCACATGTCATTACATTATTTGTCAGAAATAGCAAAACAATGCTATCCATATTACAAGAAAGTTTTAGGCGTTATGTATGATATTTAAACGCAGTACCTCTGATAAAAGTGAATAGTGAACGCCACTAAACCAAATTATCGTCTTGAGTATTGAAGCTTGAACACCCTGGTACATACATGCAACAAGAGAAGGGGTGGATCGGGGAACACAGAGCAAAGAATAGTGGAGGCAGAAATTGAATTTGGCTAAATTAAGCTATTTGCAGCCGCTATTTCAATTGAAATCAAAACTGAATACTAGTGCAGTTTTATAGACTTTGTGATCATTTGTATGCATGCAGATCATTAGGAATTAAATATGAAAAGAAGACCTGGGTTTTCGCAATTAATTTATTCGCGATTAGTTTTCTTAATCACAAGCCCTTTCCTAATAGGTTCTTTGATTATAAAACAAAACCCACTTGATCGCACTCCTTTCCTAATATCTTCTTCATTTACAAGTGGGATTTTGTCTTATGCTATTGTATTTGTATAAAGGTTCTGTACCTCATTCTATTTTTATTCTGAATATATACGAATTATCAATCTTTTCATGGTATCAGAGCTTAAGGTTACCTACACAAAACAAACCCTAACCTGTCCTCTCGCTAACCTCCATGGCGATCAACGACAGCGAATCACCTCAAGCCTCAGCCAAGCCCGAGCAACCCAAAATTGATTCCCAAGCCTCAGCCCAGCCTGCGCAACCCAAATATGATGATCCTAATGATCCTCTCTCCCTCCATCACTCTGATCAACCAGGGGTTGTCCTTGTCACACAACTCCTGAATGACGAAAATTATCCAACCTGGAGTCGCTCCATGCTCATGGCGCTCAACACCAAAAACAAAGAAGGTTTCGTCGATGGCACCCTCAAGAAGCCTCTACATGGTTCTTCCACAACTCTCCAACAGTGGACACGGTGTAACAATCTTGTCAAGAGCTGGCTCCTCAATTCCATCTCCCCGGATATTGGTGCGAGCATCATTTATAACGATGTTGCGTCCGACATATGGAATGATCTAAAGGAACAATTCTCTCACGCTAATAGTGTCCATCTTTTCCACATTGAGCAAGAAATTCATGACTGCGTTCAAGGAAGCATGACCATCGGTGCCTATTACACCAAGTTGAAGGGCTTATGGGATGTGAGAGATGCACTTTGCTCCCTTCCATCTTGCCACTGCGGAGCAGCCAAAGAGATGTTCCAATTCCACCAGCACCAAAAGACCATGAAATTTCTTATGGGATTAAATGACGCATACGCTGGAGTTCGAGGACAAATCCTACTGATGGACCCATTTCCTGCAGTCAACAAAGCTTTTTCCCTTATCACCCAAGATGAAAAGCAACGAGCAATTTCTACTCATGCCCTCTGGAAACCACCAGTCACTGACGCCGCAGCCTTCGCCGTTCATGGTCCTCGAAATTCTGGTAGAAATTTCTCACCTAAAAACCCTCATCTTAAGTGTGAACGTTGTGATGCCACAGGACACACTTCTGATACATGTCGAGAACATCTTAAATGTGATTATTGTGGCTGGCGTCGGCACACTATTGACCAATGCCGCAAATTGAAGAAGGCTCAATCCACTGGCGGCAACAGTGACTCTCAAGGTCGTCGGGGGTCATTTTCTCCTTCGGTCCATCATGTTGATGCCACTCCTGTGGCAACTGCAGCTCCTCCAACATACAACCTCACCGCAGCACAATACCAGAGCTTCCTTGCTCTCCTCAATCAAAACAAGCCCACAGCTTTGGCTAATCATGTTAGCACTGCTTCCAGCACCAGCGATCTCTCAGGTAACACCTTATGTGCCTCTGCTTTCGTTGGTGGACTCAACTGGATTTTTGACACTGGTGCCACCGATCACATGGTTTGTTCGCCTAAGTTGTTGACTACATGCACTCCAGTCTCTAATCGTCAAGTGTACCTTCCTGATCATGCCCTTGTCAATGTCACCCACATCGGCACTATCCGTTTCTCGGATGATTTTATTCTTCATAATGTGCTTTGTGTTCCCTCATTTAGATTAAATTTAATCTCTGTGAGCAAGCTCACCAAAAGCCCCTCTTGTCTTGCCATGTTCACTAATGAATCTTGTATTGTTCAGGACCGACGTTCGGGGAAGATGATTGGGACGGGAACTGAGAGGGAAGGTCTCTACTATCTTGATACTGCGAAGACAGCTGGGTGCAATTCCGTTTCAGCCCTTGTTCCTTCTTCTTCTCAACTTTGGCATCAACGCCTTGGTCATCTTTCAAATAAAAGCCTACGTGCTCTTTCTCTTTCTGTTAAAAACATGAAATTTTGTGACATTGATGATTGTTTGGTTTGTCCTTTAGCTAAACAAACTCGCCATCCTTTTCCTTTGAGTTCTATTAATTCACTTGCGCCATTTGAATTAATTCATGTTGATATTTGGGGTGGTTATCATGTTCCTTCCATCACTAAGGCACAATACTTCTTAACCATTGTAGATGATTACTCCAGATGTACATGGGTTTATTTAATGCACCACAAATCAGATGCACGCCAAAAGCTCACTACCTTTATCAATCTTGTTGAAACACAATTCTCTTCCCATGTTAAAATTGTTCGCAGTGATAATGGACCTGAGTTTCTAATGACACAATTTTTTTCTGATAAAGGGATTTTACATCACACTAGTTGTGTCTCCACTCCACAGCAAAATGGAGTAGTCGAAAGAAAACACCGACATCTTCTCAATGTTGCCCGAGCTTTACTCTTCCAAGCCAAACTTCCTAAGAAATTTTGGGGGGATGCCATACTCACTGCCACATATCTTATCAACCGCACTCCTACACAAGTTCTTAAAGGAAAAACTCCCTACGAAGTCCTTTTTCGAAAACCCCCAGTCTATGACCACTTAAGGGTTTTTGGTTGTTTGTGCTTTGCCTCTACTCATCATCTACGTCCAACCAAATTTGATGCTAGGGCCACACGTTGCATTTTTCTTGGTTACCCATATGGCACAAAGGGCTATCGGGTTTATGATCTCACTACGGGTAAAATTTTTATTTCTCGGGATGTCATCTTTCATGAAACTACTTTCCCTTTTCCATCTTCCGCCACCGACTCTTCTCTTGTCTTCCCACTTTCTCATCCCACCCATTTTGATGATGCCCCAACTCCTGGACTTCCTTCTCCTAGTTCACAGTTTCCAGCGCCTGACCTTGCGCTGGAAACACTTCCAGCACCTGCCGCGCTGGAAACACTTCCAGCACCTGCTCTTGCACTTCCAGCACCTGATCTCGTGCTTCCAGCACCTCCATCTCCTCTCGCACCGGTATCTCCACCACTGCCCCGGCGTACCACCATGCCCAGTTATCTTCAGCAGTATCATGTCAACATAAAATTACCTGCCCGGTCTCTCCCATCATCTAACTCGGCGTCGATTGAACCCCAAGGTACCAAACATCCTCTCTCTCATGTCCTTACATATGACCGTTTGTCCCCACACCATCGTGTTTTTAGTGCTTCTCTTTCAGCGGTCAAAGAACCCACCTCTTATGTTCAAGCAGCTCATGATCCTCAATGGCGTCATGCCATGACCCAAGAATTGGCTGCCCTCGAAGCTAATGGCACATGGACTCTTCAATCTTTGCCCCCCGACAAGAAACCCATTGGTTGTAAGTGGGTTTACAAGGTCAAACTTCATCCTGATGGTTCTCTTGATCGGTATAAAGCACGTTTGGTGGCAAAAGGCTACAGTCAGGTTGAGGGTTTGGACTACCGGGAAACTTTTGCCCCTGTTGCAAAGCTTGTCACCGTTCGCCTCCTTCTCGCCGTTGCTTCCACGCGTCGTTGGCATCTTCATCAGCTTGATGTCAATAATGCTTTCCTCAATGGTGATCTTGATGAAGATGTTTATATGCATCTCCCTCCTGGATTCGGACGAAAAGGGGAGACTCGTGTATGCAAGCTTCATAAATCCTTGTATGGACTCAAGCAAGCTTCACGTCAATGGTTTATTAAACTTTCCACAGCCCTTACGCAAGCGGGCTATCGTCAATCGAAGGCAGATTATTCATTGTTCGTCCGAACCCGAGGTGCCACATTCACTGCCTTACTCATCTATGTGGATGATATCATTTTGACAGGGAATAGTTTACAAGACATTGAAGCAACCAAGTCATACTTGCTGCAACAATTCAAATTGAAAGACCTTGGTCAACTAAAATATTTTCTTGGCATCGAGATTGCTCATTCCAGCAAAGGCATCGCCCTTTCACAACGCAAGTATGCACTTGAAATACTAGAGGATGCAGGACAGCTTGGTGCAAAACCAGCCGATTCACCCATGGAGCAGAATTTGTCCCTTAGCAAACATGATGGCGACTACATTGATGATCCATCTTCGTATCGAAGGCTTGTGGGGAGGCTGATCTATTTGACAATTACCCGGCCTGACTTGGTGTATGCCGTTCACACTCTAAGCCAATTCATGGATAAGCCACGAACACCACACCTAGAGGCAGCTTATCGGGTTTTGCGCTATGTCAAACGTGCACCAGGGCAAGGTATTTTTCTTTCTGCCAACAGTCCAATTCAATTAAATGCTTTTTGTGATGCGGATTGGGCTCGATGTCGTGATACTCGACGTTCTACTACCGGGTATTGTGTATTTCTTGGCAATTCTTTGGTTTCTTGGAAGACCAAGAAGCAAACCACAGTATCCCGATCTAGTGCCGAAGCTGAATATCGTTCCATGGCTGCCGCTTGCTGCGAAATTACTTGGTTACGATATATTTTGCAAGATTTAGGCATTAAGCATTCACATGCAGTCAAGTTATATTGTGACAACCAAGCAGCGCTCCACATTGCTTCGAATCCAGTATTTCATGAACGGACTAAACACATTGAAATTGATTGCCATTTGGTAAGAGAAAAGGTTCAAAGTGGAATGATCAAAACGGCTCATATTTCCACCTTACAACAACCAGCAGACATATTCACAAAGGCTGTGAGTCTTCCACAATTTGCGATTTTACTCAGCAAGTTAGGAATCATCAACATACATTCCAACTTGAAGGGGAGTGTTGAGGAGCGTAAAATCCCAACTAAATCAACGTGATTGATTCTGAGTATTAATCATTGATCTGTACAGATATTTAGTTTATTTCCTTCCTTTTATGTAGACGTGTATATTAAGGAATGATCCTTTTTAGGCTAGTTACCAGCACCCTAATTGGCTATTGTATTTGTATAAAGGTTCTGTACCTCATTCTATTTTTCAAGATATACATACGAATTATCAATCTTTTCAGAATCGAACAAAAATTAAATACTACAATATTGATATTAGGCATAACTCTATGGCTACTTCCGAATTGACTATAAGCTCAAAGTTGACTAATCACAAAGATTATAAAATGAGAGAGATGTGGAAAGAGAACAATTATCGGTACAACCTTCCGTATTTCTACAAGTTTGATGCTAACGTATGGTCTCTCGTTGAATAGAAAGAAAGTATCAAATAGCTATCTAAAAAGGAAAATAGATGAGATATTTATTCAAAAACTCATTTTAGCATGATATATTATACAAAAACTCATATAGAGCCTATTTAGAGAGAAAAACACAAAATTAGTCACTTGTCATTTTTTAATTAGTTCTTAATGTGTTAAATTAGTGTTATAAATTCTTAAATAATTTATATCAAAACTGAAATGTTGTTTTGTAATAGTTTTGTGAGGAGGAGATGTTAACAATAAACGTTCAAATTAAATTAAAACAAATAGAATTTTTTACCAAAAAATCAAAATGAAATATCTTGTGGCAACGTAGATAGATAAGTTAATCATGTGTATGTAAAAGTGATCAAATGGGTTGAAGATTTTCATCTAATGACTTAGATCATGGTAAATTTCTTTTATATACAGTTAGAGAGCCGGAATAATAGATGTCACAAAGCACTAGTAATTTGTTTTCAACGAAAATACTACTTTTTAGTGGAGTTTTAGTACCAGACCAATTGGAGATGAAAGCTAAGACCTTGAAGATAATTGTGGAATTTTTCTAGAATTTTCAAAGCGGCCAATGAGAGCAATATTTGAAGTTAAGTCAGCATAAGGTGTAACTCCGTCAAAACTGTGCTGTATTTGAAGACTTTCTTGATTTTTTCTCAAGGTGTGCGATATATGGCTCGAAAGATAAGACAAAAATCTACAATTTACATATTTTTCCTTACTTTTCTTGGAGAAGGAACAACCCCAAACGTGCGTACAAAGTAACTAAGTGTTATCCCAGTCAAAGTAGGAAGAGGAGTCAATTACTTACCCATTTTGGATTTATGTTTCAATTAGGTTTTTTTTTATTCTTGTGCTGCTGTAAAAGCCCAACTAGGGTAGGAATAGATGGGTGGTGTCTTATTTAATCATGAGAAACAAATCCTTTGGAAAGGGGAGATGCAAAGACTATGAGAAATTGGAGACATCGGAAGAGTACCGCAATTGGCTAAATTTGATTGTTTCTTCCTTATGTTTTTGCTTATGTCGAATTCTATGATTATGTGTAACTAATTTTCTTTTGCTAGGGCATGATGTAGCCCTAGTATGATAATCTAGTTTTCTTATTTTACCTATCTATTGATTGCCGTTTGTTGTTGGATTCTTAATCACTGTGCTTAATAACTTGGTTTCTTATCTTGATGCTTGATCACCATCTAGACTTTTAATTGACTTAATCGGATGCAAATTAGAGTAAATATCATACTCAATTTGAGGCTTGCTTCTTGTGATTAGGATTTTTAATTTGTCTAGGGTAAATACCATACTCGTAGGGTTTACATGCTTGTTCGAGGTTTTCGTTAATCTTAATAAGTTTTTATGTATTGATATTTGACCTAAATACCATAGGCGAATTGCATGTAGGAATATACAAGTTAGCCTAAATACCATACGTAATTCATGAAAAAGGAAAGCTATGCGGCGACATAAAATAGTTAGTTAATAGGTAGGTGAATAGGAGGCTAGATCGGATTACTAGTGGTGAATTCATTGTCCTAGTGCTTTTATCAATTTGAATTTCTCATCCTTGTGTTTCGTGACTTTTTACTTATTTTGTCTTTTAATTTCGTTGTTAATTAAATCATTTTTTCAAAAACCTCTTTCGTGTTTACGTGAGTATGCTATATGTTTAATTTATTGTTTATATAAATAGAGTAGTTAAAGTATTTTGTGAAGTAAATTAGGTTAGACTAATTGGTAGTTGAACTCAATCCTTGTGGGAATGACCTCGTATTTGCCATACTATATTACGATTGACCTTGTGCACTTGCGAGTATAATTTTTGTTTAGACTAATCTTTATAATCTCCATTTTTCAGGTTGTCTAAAATTCACAACAGCCCACCTACAAGAAGTTATATATTTGGTGGTCCCAAGTAAGGGGTTATGTTGAAGAATATAAGTCCCACACCAGAAACTTGACTAAATAAAATACAACATATAATGAATGGTTCAATTACTAAAATAGTTCAACGATGTAGACCTTGATCTCTCCAATGATTCACAATTACTTATTATCATCCCTCTCAATAGAAAAGGTCTTTAAAAAAAGCTAAAAAAGGAAATTGAAAATGTTGGTTTAAACCTCAAAACTTTGGAAATATTGGTATCCAAATTTGATCACAACATTCAAGATATCAAACTGCGAAAGTCGCAGGCTCCATGGCAACTATTAATTAACCACCTACATTGGGCTAATGTCAGTGCACATATCGAATGTGAAGCAAAATATATGAACAGCAAATACTGCTAATTGTTGTGCTATGGGAAATTTACTACATAAATAATAATTAAAAATTGCAAAATCAGTTGGTAGATGCTTAGATATAAAGAGTTGCATAGTTTAGAACTGCATAACCAATTCAGATATGTAACAGGTGCATACTTCCATAGGTCGATCAATTTTTTTCAAAAACTAAGTTTATATAATAGTCATAAATTAAAAACTACTCAAGAAAATATATCAGCACTTCAGATAAGAAGTTCCACGCCAACAAAATACAGCAGCATTTCAGGCCGTCGCGGCATTCCAAATCTGCCACAAAACAAAACGAATAATAGTCTGTGAGGAGTGCGAATATAACTTCCTCTTCATGCTGTACAAAAATGAAGACAAATTGGAAAATCATCTACTGTGTAAATGAAAACCATTAGAAAAGGAGTTCAATGTACAAACTGCTGAACAATTCTATTACAGCAGCATGTAATATGAATGCTTAAAGTTCACTATGTAGCAGCAATACTCTGAACCACATCTATATGAACCTAAAATTCTGGAAAGCTTTTTCTTTTCTGGAAAAAGAGAGCCTAAAACTCTAAAACTAGGCTAACTTGTATTTCGACCCAAAAAAAGGCTAACTTGTTGTATACATAAGTTTGCATCCTTTAAATCTAACAGCTCACAGAACATAGCTTTCTAATTGCATGCATCCATATATATTTATATATATGTATATGTATACGTTATAGGAGTGACAACAACAGTAACAATAATAATAGCAACTGCTTATTGAAACAATACAACAGAAGTATCACCAGCAACACTTAAAAGAATAACTACAGTAATAAATACTTGCAGCTTCCAACCTCAGACAGCAACTCACTGTCCAAATTGCGGCAAATTCCATATATTTTTACCCCAAACAAGCTTACAGAAAATAAAATGCATTTACTACATGTTCTGAGCATGAAACGCCTGCTTATTCACTATATACACAAGTATAGCTTGAAATAGCACATGGTAAGCACGCCACAGACAAATTACATACACATATCTGTGATGATCAAGGTTATCCATGAGTTCTCTCCGGTTTCCTCCAATCACTTATTCAGTACACAAATATTTGTTCAAGGACTGTTTCCATCTGAAAATAAAAGGTAAAAACAAAAAAAAAAAAAAAGACATACCGTGCGTAGATGAGTGGAAGCTTATGATTTCCTCAGCATGGGATGCCAGTTAACTGCAGTGATTGCTGGGGAATGCTTAAGGTCATCCCAAAGTTGAGCCTTGGTTTGCGCAATGGTTGCTGTAAATCCTTCTGGCATATTAGTTAACTTCAATTCGATCAGAGACTTTAGGTGCCTTAACCCACTCGGGACCTTCAGATTTGTGCAGGATCTTATCTCAAGCTCTCTGAGACTTTGCATTGCCCTTTCCTCCACATGCCAAACTTCAAGTTTTTCTAGATTCCACAACTTCAACACTACTAGTCGTGGAAAGCCTCCCGCAGAGCAAAGCATCCTGTTACCTGTGTAAGAGTTGGAGTAAAAACAGAGTAACTTAAGGTTAGAGAGTTTCTCTAACTCGGGCATTGGATCATCTGGAAGAAGAGAGGCTGACAAAGTAAGATCAGTGAGGTTTTTGGGGAACTCAGCCACAACGGGAGGAGCTAGCTTTCCATTAAGATTTAGGCTGGACAGATTGATGAGACCTGACAAAGGCATGAAAATTATATAACTGGATTCGTCCGTTTCACCAACTGATCTAACTCTCAAAGACTTTAGGTGCTTCAGCTTTCCAATCCATTCTGCTATTAGTTCTTGCTTTATTTTGCCCAACTGGAATGCCAGACCCAATTTTCTGAGGCTGATCAACTTGTCCAACCCATCTTTCAAAGGACTGTCTTTATCAACAAAAACACCCCATAATGTCTGGAGATTCTTCAGGGAACTGCCACCTTGTTGATACACAAATTTACTTCGGCAACTCTGGTTTAAGTATAGGTGTCGAAGTTTCTGTAGTTTCCATATTGAACTAGGGAGAGCACGGACATTTGTATGCTTCACATCTAAGGTTTGGAGCTTTAGCAAATCGCCAATGGATGTTGGGATTGATTGAAGGTAAGTCCACCTCAAGCCTAGATACTTCAGGTTGCTTAGTTTCCCAATCGCCTTGGGGAATTCAGGTCTGAATACACGTTCAAGATCAAGAACCTGAAGAGGTCTGAAGCAACCATCTGCAATTACTTTATGAAGAAAGTTGCCTATTTCTTCGCCAGGTTTATATCCTTCTCGAGTATCAAAGGAGAGAATAGAAAGAAGAGGGCTTGCAACTTTTGATAAGCTCTCGCTGACAGTAATTGGAAGATCATTTCTTTTAAAACGAAGAGCAACTCTATGATTTGAACTTGTAGCCTCCAAGCTGCGGACAGGTAGAGAATAGGGTAATCTACACGTCTTGACTTCCCCATTAAGCTTTCGTTCAACAATTTGAATCATGCCCAAACCAATCAACTGCGATAGATAATTTTCTGCAACATCTTCAGAAGTTGTAGTGTTATTGCCATGCACTTGTACCAAACCTTCTGCCAGCCACAAAGCAATTAGTCTCCTTGCGGGAATTTCAAAGTCCAACGGGAAGAGCTTTAAGTAAGAAAGGCACTTAGACAGATGTTCAGGAAGCAAGTGTTTTATGGAATCTATGGTGTATGTTTGTAACGATGGTGGATCATTCTCTATGATGTCTTCAAGCATCTCTTCTAACTCGTCTACAGCAGTCACATCTTCCCCAGACATTAGATATCCAACACGTAAGATGGCTAGTGGGAAACCCCCGCATTTACCTAAAATTTCTTTTGCTAGCATTTCCTCTTTTGGAGAAAAGTGCACCATCTGGGTAAACAATTTCCAGCTCTCTTCTTTGGTTCGCAGTCGAAGTTGGTGAGGAGTATTGTTAAACTTTCTAGCCAAATCGCCGTGTCGTGTAGTGAACAGAATTCTGCTTCCGCTTGATGTTACTGGAATGAATCCTGCTCTAAGCGTATTCAACTCATCTTCTGTGGAGATGTTGTCTAGGACTAAAAGGTACCGCTCCTCATCTACAAGATCATGTACCTCTTGTACCCAAGGCACATTGGACTTCCAGGGTAGAGAAATCCGTACACGGCGAGTAAAGTGGTGCGAAACAGCTCCATGATCAAAAATTTTATTTGCTAATGTTGTCTTACCTATGCCCTCAATGCCCAAAATGGAAATAACAGAGTATTGTTCACTGTTGGTTGTCAGTTGCGACACCAATGCTTGGATGTCTTCCTCCAAACCGACCACTGAGCTTGACTCTTCCCTCAATTCAATGCCGTATGCTTTTACACTTCTCACAACAAGACTGATAGTATGCTGGATTCTGTCAATTTCACGGCAAAGCTTTATCCCAGATCTTGTTTTAAATAGATGGTTTGATCTCCTTATAATACCTGAGTCGTCTATGAAGGCTTGCACACATTTATCAGCACTTTGAACAATAATCCTCATTTGCTCCAGCCAAGCCACTCTGGAGTTAAATCGGCTTCCAACCATTCCTGCATCGTCTACCAGTTTATACATGCCTTTCAGCTGATTGCATAGCGATGTGACTTCATAAAACACTTCACCCAGTGCATCTGACTTGTAATTGTAGCTGTACAGCCGGTCGACTATAGATGTAATAATCTTGTCATCACTGGTATTGTGATGTGGGGATTGATAGACAAACTTCGACGAATCTCTTCTTATAAATTCGAAGCCATATCTTTCCTTCCTATTTAAAAGTTCTGCAAATCCAGTGCCAATGCATCTCAAGTCCCCCTCAAGCTTTCTTCTTGCCTTCCAACTACTGATTCGGTTTACAGGCCTCTGTGAGAAGTTGTTGATGGCAAGATTTGCTTCTTGAATAACCTCTTCCACTTCCTTCACCCATGCCTCCTCGATTTCACTTTCGAAAGGAAGTCCTTCTATTTCTTTCAGAAAGGGATGCAGAAGTAGCAACTGCAGTTTTATTGAGTCTATTTGCTCTCCAATACTCTTATGCAGTAATGCTGGGTTTTGGGTGAGGCGGTTTATTGTGTTAACAATAGAGGAAGTCAAAGCAGCTACAGAGGCAATTCTTCCTTTGAAATCCACCCGCTGTTCTTGATCGTGCTCATAAATCGGTCTTTCCAGCAGGCTTCTAATAACAGACCTTGA
The DNA here is from genome assembly GCF_902201215.1 of Prunus dulcis. Lineage (NCBI taxonomy): Eukaryota > Viridiplantae > Streptophyta > Magnoliopsida > Rosales > Rosaceae > Prunus > Prunus dulcis. The sequence goes on along the minus strand of NC_047653.1, from coordinate 6,119,418 downwards.
TCTCTCCAGCGATTCACATATGTTAATCCCATGTACCTTCTTCATCGAAATGGTTTCGTTTATGTCATCCTTCACGCGCTTAGTTTCAAGGAACAGCCCTTCTATATCCATGAAATTCTTTGTAGTCATTGCAACAAAAGATATCATGTGGGAGTCTCTTCTCTGCTTCTCAAAAGTTTTGAATAGGTCTTTTGCTTTTCGAACCACTGATTTGGTTTTGGTCAACCATGCTACCTCAGACTGATCCAATTCTTTTATAGGTACTCCAACAGAGTAAATCCTGGGATCCAAGATTTGTTGTTGTATTCTACCTATATGGTCCCTTAAATGCATAACTTTTGCTGCATCCTGTGCAATAGCATCCAGGAGCCTCGATTCTCTTCGAATCCACTTGATGTCTTCCTCTAAGAACATAAACGGCACATGCTTGATGTAGAAGTAGAGAAGCAAAGGGGTAAGAGAGACGAAGAAGAGCACTTGATACATTGATATATGATTTACATAACGGCAAAGAAGGAACACAACAAATATGACAAAAAACCGAGCATTTTTCAGAATGGAATCAATGAATGCAGAGGACTTGGTTACGCTCTCCTTGTTGTATGCCAAACTAGCCATAGACAAAATAATAGCAATATATCGATCATTATCAGAAGCTGGAGCTTCAGTGGGTCTGAGTTGGGCACCAGCTGCTTCTGCATGGTTTCTCTCCATGATCACTTCCCTGCCTGCTTGTCTTAGTAGTTTCGATTCAAGAAAACAAATTGCCCAATTTGCAGTGGGTTCAATTCAAACTTTGTAGAAGTTGGAAAAGTCGTGTTCATGGGTTCAACCCTATTTTGGACTGAAGTGGCGTGGAGCTTTAAAATGAAGTATAGGGAAATTCTATTTGAAAAGCACCCGAAACTTTCGTAGTGTGAAATGTAATTAACTAAAAACTAAAGTCATTGAAGAATAATTTATTACAGAAGTCATTTTATAATGTAGTAATCTGGAAGCTGTTGCAAACACCTTCGGCAGTATGCATGTGCTTTGCATTGTAAAGTGTAAACATTGTTTTCTCGTAAAAATTTGCAAACTCGATTTGACCAGTTGGTCAAGTAATGCTAATGATGGGTTAGAATTGGCTTATTTGTGGACGACTTGTCTGGCTGGAACTTGCCGAGAAACGACGTTTTGATTTTATATTTGGTAAATTGGGCTGTAATCAATATGCCTGACTTCACACCATTATCCTTTGTTCATCTTTTCTTTAGAAGAATCTTATACCAGAAATGAAGTAGAGCAGGTAAGTTATTCCGAAGAATGTGAATGTGAAGGTTAATATCAGAACACTTCACCCATCTTTATATGCTTATCAAAAAGAAAAGAAAAAGAATGAACAAGGTCTCATGTCATATGTTTGTGTCAATCTAAATTCACATGAGCATAGACGGTTTTTGTTTATGGTTAATACATCCATGATATGATTGAGATTACAAGGCTAAAGTTCAAATGTACCTGTAAAAACGAATTTGCCATGACGAACAAAACAAGAATACCAAAAATTTCACGAATTACCTATAAACACGTAGTTTTATATCACCAAAAATTTCAGTGTCTCCGATACCAAATCAGACCAAAGTGAGTCAAATTAAAGTTAGTAACCAACTGAACTTACTACAAGGGAAATGTATCTAACAATGAGTTGAGGCAAACACCAGAGGAGCCACACTAAGTTATTTATTGTTCTTCTCAAAACAAGAAAAGAAACTAAAGGAATTAAACACATAATTTCAAAAGTTCAGAGTGAATTGTGTCCTATCCTTTTTTTTTTTTTTTTTTTTTTTTTTACTCCACAATCAGTTTTGCCCTAGCATGGCCCTCTGAAATTTGGAACTGTTCAGTTAAACCCAGATGTGCCATCAGAAGCCAGACATGGGTGAGCAGCTCTCCTCCTCGCCTGAGCTGCTGAGCATGACCACTCCATCGACACTGATTGGCAGCGTAAGAGAGCATTTCCACCCACACATGACTTACAAACTCCCACTTTCTCTCATTACTCCACCCTCTATCTGATTCCAGGGACTGCAAAGCTTTAGCAAGCCTGCATGCATCAAATAGAACTGACTTGCTTCTATCTCCTTTCACTTTAGATGGAAGGATGTCTGTGCACACATCCAGTAGCTTTGTGCATGCTTTCCTTTCACCCGATTTCATTATTTTCTTTTCCTTGAAAAATTCTTCAGCCTCAGCACATGTGTCTCTAAACCTTATCTGTCCAATCCCATTTGGTAGCATGAAGGGGCACATGACTAAAAGATACATCATATAGTTCAATAACAGCTTACTGTCTTCACAATTTTCACTAGGAACCGAGTTCGAGTTTCTATTCACATCGGAATAATAACATAGATCTGTTGCAATATGCCAGAGAAGGATGCTTTGATCAAACTCAACCTCATTGATGGTCCAGCCAAGTTCCTTTAGACAATGTGCTTTTTGAAGCACCTGGTCACCCCTTCGAGCACATACTTGTTTTCGTTTGCTAGCCTCAACATTGGAACCAATCCTTGATTTCTCTTGGAGCTGCTCAAATATCAACTCCTTCAACTCAGTGGGGATATCCACCAACTCTTTGTATCGATACTTCTCTAACAACTGATAAATGAATAAGAACTTCTGGACAGAAATGCATTTCGTTGGCTTAGCCTTAAGACAAAATGTGATGAGGTTGTATTGTGCCAAGGTATTAGACCACCTCTTGTTATAACCCAAAGGGACTGACGAAACGGCACAGCGCAAGAGAACCATGAGACGTGCCACCATATTTTTGTGCTTATTCAGCCATAGCCTTGTCCTGTCTGAGGAAAGCAGCAATGCTACAGCATAAGATTCTAGGACTATTGCTCCTATCAACAATATATATGTGATAATTACATCTACTCCACTGTATGCTTGCTTCTTTGAGAACAGGAAGGCTATGAATACAGAAACTGTTATAGAAACAGTAATACCGCGGAGAATGCAACCCAGACCAGAATAAACCAGAACTGACTTTGTATAAAAGGCATCATACATGAATCCTAGCTCAAACTCAATAACTTCGAAAGCTTGATCGGAGTTTTTTTTTTCTAAGAAGGAGTGGCTGTGTACTATATCATGGAAGCTGAGGATGAGATCAGCACAAAGCAGTTTGAATGTTTCAAAGAAGTCGTAGGACTTGTCTAAAATTTGCACATTTTGGGTACCGTCGTCAACTGCATCAACTAGTGAGTTATCCCCTCCTAGTTCAACTGAGTTAACCCTGAAGCCCTGGGCTCTCTTTGAACAATATTCTTCCATGTATCTAGCATAATTGGGACCTGGGTCAGGATCATGAAGCATAGAATCTCTAAAATGCTCACTGCTTGCCGATCTTAGAACCCAAGTCCTCTCCCCAAACTTGATCATCCCAACTATGAACATTGGTATTGCCAAAAAATTTAACTCTTTACTGGACCATGCTCTGAAAGAGACATATAAAGCTACAACCACCTGGACAAATAGCCCAAGCAAGTGCCTAAGCCACAACTCATTGTCTTCTAAAGAGTAAGCAGTGATAGTATCTGGGCCACCAAGATGTAAGAGAAGAAAGGGTGCCCAAAATGCAGTTATTACAACTTTCGGGTTTACGGAATCACCTTGAGAGTCTTCTTGATTGCTGGAGAGTATGCCAAGTGCAACTGTTGCAACTGAGTCAGCTGACAGGTAAGAGAGCCACAGAAGAATTCTGAGTTTGTTACTGGTTGAATGTTTTCTCCAGTTGCCAATCAGGATGAGGATAATTTGCAATGCAAGGCTAGCTAGAACCATGCCCCGAAGCTCCCATTCGTTCCAGAGTTTTCTCAAACTTTCAGGGATAAGTTGCGTTGTCTTCCGCTGGTTTGTGAAGATCAAACTGCTAACAACTGGAAAAGCAAATTTTTATTTTTATTTTTTTCTTTTCAAAACATCAGAACGTATATTTAAAAAAAAAAGCATTAATTTTAAGTTTGTATACTCATTGTAGGACAGTTAACTCTTACTTCAAGTGTAAAAAAGAAGTGATTAATTAACAAAAAGAAGGAGCAAATGAATTAGTAATCTTACCTGTGATTAACATGATTCCTCTCTTTTTAACGAATTGAAACGCAGCAGAAAAGCAGCAAGACTTGCGATTTCTGCTTGTTTAGTTTTCAGGCCGTATATGGCGGTTCCAGACTCCAGAGAGAGGAAGGTCTCTCACAAAGTAAAGCATCCAATACTAAGCAATGTGATTTCTTTTCTATCTTGCACTTTTTTAAGTGAACCATCCAATACTAAGCAATGACTTGGCATCAACAAGAACCAATCTCTTCTTGGGATTCTCTTCTGTCAATCAAGACCATATTTCAAGTTTATACAATAAACATACAATTCAAAATCACATCTCATTGACCAAGAAAAGGCCAAAAAAGAAAATCACCACTCGACAATGTCCTAGGTTAGAGAGTTCTTCTTTTTTCCCTACAATTACAGTTTACACATCCAATTGGGCAGTGTCGTGTTAAAGACAAAACCCCAGTTGTAGTTTGATAAGCGATGAATTCTTTAAGGCCAAATTACATTTGTAGAACCATCCCTTCCCAAACCACCCTTCACCTTAAAAGGACTGAGATTAATTGATGTATTTCATTGATTTGTTTACAGGTACAGGTCTATGAATATATACAGTTTGAATATAGCTACTTACCACATATATCTAATTATATACATGTATCTAATTATAGCTACCTACCACATATACATGTATCTAATACATGTATCTAATTATAGCTAACCTACCACAGATACATGTATCTAATTAACTGAATCAATTGATGGAGCAGATTGAGTTGGTGATGAACTGATCTCCTTTGATGTAGGAGGTTCCCTAATACACCTCACCCAACACAACCACTTATCGAAATGAAGCCCAATTACTCCATTTGACTTGACTTACAGTTGGGAACTTAGGAATCTTGGACAAATATTCAATACTAAAATATGGACTTGGCATGAAAATTTATCAAGGAAACGACTCCAAAATCAATAAAATGTCAGAGTTCACGCATGTAAGACTAGATCAAAGCGTAATTTTAATAATATTTTAATGTTCACCAATTGCAGCAGTCAAGTTTCTAATTAAAAATTCATGTCTCTCTAATTAAGCATTTTCAATGGCAAATTGTGTGATATTCTATCTTTTGCTCCTCTGTCATCTGCCTGTTTATTTTGAATTTTCTTCGTCAACATTTCATAAACTCTACTCATGTCCTTTGACTGAAGTCTGTGGAAGTAATGGCCTTGCAATGGCAATTTATATTTGTAGGACAATTTGCGAGGACCAGACAAGGTGATGCTGCTGTATGCCCAGCCTGAAGAGGTATGTTTGTAGAAGTAAACAGAAGCTTGATTTTTATGTACTGTTTCTTTTCTTTTTTAAGAAGAGTTTTTCTTTTATTGACTCACACTTGAACATTATTAAGCAATTGAAATCTTATTTTCCAAAACAAAAAACAAAGAAAACCGTTTGAAATCTATGTATCAGTTTATCCGTATATGTGTATATATATATATATATATATATCCAAAATCCTGCATATGCCCACTTATATATAGTGACTGATTTGCACTATTTTTGTTGCAACCATTTTAAGTACTTCACCCTTTTGTGGTCATTGTTGCCTTCGTTTCCCTTGTTGCAGTTTTTTTGTCATCAGGTAAACAATTCTATCTGGTGCATTCATATTATGGCAATGAGTTATGAATTCGTTTTATGTTAAGTTTCTTTCTTTCTTTTTTTTCAATTAAAGAGTAACTCCTTAGTTTGTTTGATTTTTTGAACATTTTAATGTTCTGCCTTGATTCTACAAATTTTCGCCTAATTAATTCATCAGCATCCTCGGTTTCACGTCAGTTCAAGCAATTACACACATGTATAATATACATATCAGTATCTCAGTTAATATAATAATTCTCTTTTTGCAGGTAAGGTGGTTGTAGTTATTTTCCATTTCTTCAGTGCGCAGACACATATGTTACTGTGATGATGAGCAACCCCCATAAACTAGGGGTAGTTGTGGTTGGTGCCCACAATCTTTATCCTGAAGATGATGAAGGTTCATGCAGTGCCTTTGTGGAGCTTAGCTTTGATGGTCTGAGGCTACGCACCACTGTTAAAGAAAAGGACCTAAATCCAGTTTGGAATGAAAGCTTCTACTTCAACATTTCTGAATCGTCCCATCTCGACAAACTTCGACTGGATGCCTATGTCTACCACAGTGTCAAGCCTACCTACTTCAAGACCAAGTCGTTTCTTGGGAAGATTAGAATCCCTGGGGATTCTCTTTCCACATATTCTGATGATATTGCCACAGACTTCCTTCTGGAAAAGCGTGGCATCTTCTCACATGTGAGAGGAGAGCTCACCCTCAAGGTTTATGTTACTGGTCCTGAACCATCAAACATGTCCTCATCCACCCCAACAGCTCAAGAACAGTTGATGACTCAGGGAATTTCAAATCCTGCTACACGAAATGCGGAGGAAGCTGAGACAAGGCACACCTCTCACCGTCTTCCTAATCCAAGTCATCATGAGAACCAACCACGACAACGTCCAGGTGCCCCGCCATTTTCAATCAAGGATGATACGTGTGGCTTTGCACTTAAGGAGACAAGCCCCAACCTTGGAGGTGGACAGGTTGTCGCTGGCCGTTTTATTAACGGACCCAAGACTGCAAGCGCCTATGATCTAGTTGAACGGATGGATATTCTTTATGTAAAGGTCGTTAATGCTCGTGATCTTCCTTCAAGGGGTGTAACAGGCAGTCTTAATCCATTCGTTGAGGTAAAAGCCGGAAACTATAAAGGGACTACAAAGCACTTTGAAAAGCAGAAAAATCCAGTATGGAACCAGGTTTTTGCATTTTCAAAGGAGAGGATGCAAATGCGTGAATTGGAAGTTTTGATAAAGCACAAGGATCCGAGCCAAGATGATGACATTGTGGGGTACGTAACTTTTCCCCTCCATGTGGTTCCAACAATAGTCCCACCTGAAAGTCCTCTGGAGCCAAAATGGTACCCGCTTGAGGGGCAGAGAGTAAGAAGGATCAAAGGTGAGGTTATGCTCGCAGTCTGGTATGGTACCCAAGCAGACACTGCTTTTTCAGAGGCATGGCATTCTGATGCAGTTCCCTTGCATAGCTCACAGTCACAGATTGACTCCACAGTAATACGCTCAAAGATCTATCAGGCACCAAGGTTGTGGTACGTGCGAGTTAATATAATAGAAGCACAAGACCTGTTTGTAAGGGAGGATGACAATTTGCCAAATGCATATGTCAGGTTAAAGATGGGAAACCAGGATTTAAGAACAAAACCAGTTCAGGATCAGAACCTAAACCCCATTTGGAATGAAGAATTTTTATTTGTCACGACTGATGACCCCTTTCCAGATTTGGTCCTCTCAGTTGAGGATCGTGTGGGTAATAAAGACACCCTTATTGGGAGCGCCTTGATAAAGCTGCATGATGTACAAATGCGTGTCGATGACCGCAGCATTCCCAGCCGGTGGTTTAATCTAGAAAAGTCGTCGGTTACTGATCATCCTGATGATGCAACCAATGAGGTTCTCCTTCAAGAGTCCAACTCCGGAGATGACACATTCTCAAGCCGCGTCCATCTCCGGATTTGTATAGAAGGAGGATACCATGTATTCGATGAGACAGCTTATTACAGTAGTGATTTCCGCCCCACAGCGGAGCAGCTCAGGAGGCCGTCCATTGGGGTTTTAGAGCTCGGAATTCTAGGTGTTGTAGGGATTCAACCGATTAAACCACGTGATGACAGGGGCACAGCAGATACATACTGTGTAGCAAAGTACGGTGATAAATGGGTCCGGACAAGAACCATTGTTGACAACCTGTCTCCAAAATACAATGAACAGTACAACTGGGAGGTTTTTGATCCTGCTACAGTCCTTACCGTAGGGGTATTTGACAATAGCGAGCTGCTCAGTGAGGTTCATGGTGATTCTAATACTAATAATAGTGGTAATTACTACAAACACCAGAAAATTGGGAGGGTTCGAATTCGCATCTCAACACTAGAAGTAGGCCGGATATACACACACTCATATCCACTGGTGGCTCTGCACCCATCAGGTGTTAAGAAGATGGGGGAGTTGCATTTGGCAATTCGGTTTTTGTGTCCCTCTCTTCTAAACAGGCTTTACATATACTCACAACCGCTTCTACCAAAGATGCACTATGTAAGCCCAATCAGTGATATGGAGTCTGATAGGTTACATTTCCAAGCTGTCAACCTAGTTGCTGCATGGCTAGTTCAAGATGAGCTCCCGCTCAGGAAGGAAGTGGTGAGATACATGTGTGACATCGACGTCCATATGTTTAGCTTGCGACGGAGCAAAGCAAATTTCTTCAGGGTTATGTCGACTTTATCAGGATTGTTTGCTCTATTCAAATGGTTTAGTGAAATTTGCATGTGGAAGAATCCTATAATGACGGTGCTTGTCCATGTTCTCTTCTTTATGCTTGTTCGGTTCCCGCAACTAATTTTCCCCACAATTTTTATTTACCTGTTTCTAACTGGGTTATGGAACTTCCGCTTCCGGCCTCTTTATCCTCCCCACATAAGCACAGGCTTGTCATACGCTGAGTTAGCGCACCCCGACGAGCTAGATGAGGAATTTGACTCGTTTCCAACCACTCGGCGTCCGGACATTGTGAGAATGAGATATGATCGCTTGAGGAGTGTGGCTGGTAGAATTCAGACTCTAGCTGGTGATGTTGCTGTCTATGGGGAGCGAATTCAGGCACTATTAAGCTGGCGAGATTCGCTAGCTACGGCCCTGTTTGTAACATTCTGCTTTGTAGCTGCCTTAGTTTTCTATTTCACGCCAATCCACGTGGTGGTAGCACTGGCATGGTTGCTTATAATGATGCCTCCAAGGTTTCGCCGCAGCTGGCCTTCAGGACCAATCAACTTCTTCCGCAGGCTGCCTGCTAAGGCTGATATTTTGTTATAATTAGATTACTAATGTTTGTAGCTCTAAGTGCTGAACCATGAATTTAGTTGAGCTTTTCATATGTCTGCTTTTGGTTGATGAAGCTATATTTGGAAGGTCATGAATCAAAACCCTTTTTTTTTTCTGTTTCGTACTCGTTAATTGGTTAGATTTCAGGTTTTACTTTTAGAGTTTTGAGCTATCTTCATACCATTCTATACCCTAAATATGAAACCTTAGACTGATTGGAGGACGATAATCTCTCTCTCTCTCTCTTCCCCCCGTATTCATGACTTCTCCCATTTCAAATGAATAAATATACCATAAATCCACAAAATAATTTCGTCTCAACTATACTAGTATTAAGTTTCTATAAGCTATCTTATCCCAGTATAAACCTGTTGATCATCTCCAATTAATCTAAACAAGAAATCCACCTAAAATCTATTTGGACGTGTTTGTAGCAAGCACAACCTAAAATAGCAAGTGCTTCAAGCTTCTATTTGGATGAGCACACCATAAGTAAGGTCGTGAAGACACCCTCAGAGGCATACCATAAATAAAAAATATAGTCAAATGGTGCAAGTGTAACACAGTATCCACCAACCAGCATGAGCTCAAATGGTAATTAAACTGCTCTCACAATTTAACGTTTTACACAAGCTCAAGTTAGTGCATGGCATTCCTTCCCCTCAGAGAAAATGGGGAAGGCGAAAAAGTAATAAATTTACATCTCTTACTTCTCTTCTGTAGTCGCATCCTTAGAGTCATAAGCAGCATCGGCGGAAGAGGTATCAATGTCATTCAGACCCAATTCCTCATTTTGCTCCCATGACCTCTCATATTCCTCAACTGGAGGCAGCCAGCACAAGAAACTTGTTAGCAAAATTTAAACAAACGAAAGCAATAGTAACATATGTACTAAACTAATCCAAGCTCCTAGATTCTAAACCCTTCATCCTCCTATTTATGCTCCCTCAAATAAAGGGGTTTGAACAAACCAATTCTCAACGTCACACAAGTACTAGACCGAGATATATGACTTGAAAAGTCAGTCCTTATTTCAATGTTCTTCCAACAGGTTCTTCCGCTGCTTTTATATTTTAAATTAAAATATAGAACAATAAACCTCTGTAAAGTCCACGAATTTTTTTTTCTCCCATTAAGCAGCCTTTTAAATTTCTGATCCATCCAATTTTATCATTACTGGTTGAAAAAGATAATCAATTTAATTGGGGGCCAAGGGAGCTAGAACTGCTTGAATGCATATTTGGTTGTGTTCCTGAGGCACCTCACAACCTGAGATGCGTACGGCAACACAGGAGTGATACAGTTATACGAAAGTATTTCTTTTGCAGGATATGTAGAAAATGTTGAAAAACAACTCAATTACAACCACACACACACACACACACAAAAACAGTTTGAAATTGCAGAATCTTGATGACCAACCAAAAACCCGATCCAGACAAAGACGGTTAAAAAGAAAATATGTACTGGTAATAGCCTCATTTCAATTTCACGTAATGGTCAAAATCTAATAATTTTAACCATGAGATACGTTTTCTCTGAGAACACAAAATGGAGGAAAAAATAAATTCTATTTTGAAAGTGTACTGTCAAGATGGAAAGAAGGAGGCTTACACATCAACTGATGGTCATCTTTGATATCGTCAGTTCCCGGTGCAACAAAAGAATTAGCCAATGCATCATCAAGAATTAAATTCCAAGGCGCTTCTAAACACAAAAGCTGCCACCAAAGGGAGAGAGGTCAAGGAACAAACTAGTACCGACCAAAAAAATAACAAACAATATCTTTCTACACATTATCATTGTTTGTGACAAAGAATGTCCCAAGAACCTTTTAAATCCCAAGGAGTAACAAACACCAGAATTACAATATACTTTTGGTTGACATGCTTATATAGGAAATTCTGTCCATCCTTTTTTTTTTTTTTATTTAATTATTTTTTGAAATAACTTTCTTGCAAAGGAGTTCTGGTCCACCTATGTTCCATTGATTCATGAAAAGATTATTACAGAAATTAAAAGCTCAGCCTACATATTCCTTTTCTATATATGTTCTGCTGACAGGACATCCAGTACCTTCTTTAGGCTTGCTTGAAAGTTGAGCCACTTGCTTCTCTTATGCTCATCAAGACTATCACCAAAACTAAATCCATGTACCCTCTCAAGGCCTGCAGGACAAATCATAAAGGCACTAATCAGGTACATAGGTACCGCAAAATACAAGTCAATGTCAAAATCCACTTTTTAAGATACTCACGGGGGAATTAAAAGAATCATATAAAAGAAATCGCAGCCAGAGACAGAAATCAATACTTACTTTCACTGATTTTCATGATCAAGCCTTCAACAGTTGTAACAACCCCTCCCAGAGTGCCACTCGTCAGCTCCAACTCAATTTCTGGAATTGTCACGCTTGCAGTATCTGACTGAGCCAACATGATATAGTTTGTCAGACAATGCTTTGCAACTTTATACCAAAAACAAAGGTACTAAACATCTCTAAGTGGAAAGTAACCAACCCAATCTATCCCATGTCTAAGTGGAAAAACACTTTTAGTCACATTCTTATAGTATTTATCAGTAGATCGCTTAGTACCACCAGCAATTGCGAAACAAAACCTTTATTTTACACCATTGATACTCTCCATCTTTTTCACACATTTCTGTCTACTGGAAATCTAAAGTTCCATACTCTTGTGCAGAAATTGCAGTAAAAAAATATAAATGGTAGCCATTAGGACAAGTCAACTTTAAAAAATAAAAATAAAAAGCAATGTCAAGCACAGCTTACTGATATAGTGGCATATGTAAGTAAAATGAACAGATCATAAGATGATGATGAGATACAATAAGAACAAGGTGATAGACCTTTATTACATCACGACTAAGATCCTTAACATTCTCCACACGGAGAATAATTTTCTTCCCTTTCTCAGGAACTCGTCCACCAGGCTTCAACTGCACAAGAGAGCACAATTACCACCAAAGCACGGAAGAGAGAAAAAGAAAACAAGCAGATCAGTACAAACCTCAGAATTGCGATAACCGCAAGCGTCACAAGTGGATGCCATGACAATTACTTCTTGGAAGTATGGAATGTCTGTAAATTGTTAAGAAAAAATCTTGCAAAGAAAAAAAGTCCTAGAGATATTAACATTCTTGAAAGAAAAAGGAATGTATTTAAGTTACAGTAACAATGAACTAAATCATTTTTATCTTTGCTTTGGATGCGTTCTTGTCTAGTTGTAGGCCATTGGATTACATTTAAATCAGAAAATCAGTTTTCACAAAACTAACAACAATTACATCAAAACCACTATCTAAGAGAACCAACTTATTGATTCATATATCTCAAGGGTGGTAAAAAGACACCAAGGATACTGGTGACAAACATTCGAGTCTCACACCTTGCAGTACAAACTCCACATGTTGATGGGAAAGTCATCACCTGTCAAACAAACAATACACCAAATATTTCAAAATCTACAAATGCTGATAATGCATAATTCTAATGCATAGAATGGTTAATAGTTGTGTACCTCCTCTGGAGCCGTGTATCGAAACAAAGATTCAGCAATTTCTGCACTATTACTCTGAGCAATGGCCCGATGACCAGCTGCTGCTCCAATTGATCCATGTGGGGCTCTTTGTACTTGGTCAGAAGTACCAACTGCTTCTGTTGATGCTGCATCACGAACACTTCCCGTTTGTGACGATTCCACAACATACCCTAATGTTGATTGTTGCTCTGACGTTCGTTCATAAAACTTGATACTCAAAGATGGATCAGGGGATGGAGCAAACCTGGACACATGATATTTTATATCTTCAGTCAGCGAGAGGTCCAAACAAAAAGCAAAAGAAGTTTCAAAATATATTAACAAGAATCCCGAGTCCAACCCAAATGCAAAGCAATTGACATATTACCTCCAAGAGGAATTATAGGAATGGTTAAATTTCTTTTCTACTACTTTGAAAAATGTAAGAGAGAAAGGGAACGGAAAGTGGGCTTATGGAGGTAAAAGTCCTTTATACGACATTAACTGCATTCCTTTTATAATAAAAAAAATCCAACCTAAACCATATACTGACAGAATGAAAGCTCCCCCGAGGACCAAAATAAAATAACAAAAAGGTGCTCTTTTCAAATTAAAAATCTCTTACAGGTTCTCAACAAAGCTGTTTCCAGCTGGATCATCAAGGATGAAGGTGAAGGATGAATCTGCTGTAGCACAGGCTCTCAGCTTCAACAAAAACTGGTCTATTGCTTCAGCTGTCTGAGGGTCCACTTTCTGGAAAGCCCAGAAGATAGCACGTAAATATTAAAAAGAAAACTATGTTATATTAGAAAACAACAAATGAAAGACTTGTGCATGAACCTTGCGTTCTTCTTGGAGTGCCTGCAATTCATCCGCTGCTCGTAACAATATACCTTCCACCTAAATTATCAGACAAACATAAGATATTTGAAAAGAGAGGGGATGGAGGTGGAAGGTAGGTAGGTAATTCTGGAAGATATATAAGAAGAAGAAAAAATTAAGACACAAAAGATATGAGATATTATACACCAAAGAACAAGCTACATATTTAAAAAGGTGATGCAGGGTCCAAACTGAAGGTGCATTCATAATACATGCCTACCCATTCTCTCCGAGAATCAACCACCCAAGCCTACCCATCCCCAAAGATATAAATAAATAAAGTTTGCCTAGATAGCACCCTCGTGCCTATGCCTAAAGTACATACTAAAACTAGAGCCAATGACATGTAAAAATAGTTTTACTTCCAGTCAGCACCCTTTACATATAAACAGATTTAAACCAAGCCTTTTATCTTTTCACCTATTACGGAAACAATTTACCTGCTCCAAAAGGGATAAAAGAAAAGGATTAACTTGACTGGAAGGGAAAAACAAAAGTTAATTAAATCTGTTACACTACAAAATACAATCTGCACTGATATCGCCACACAGGGATTATAAAATTTCAAAAATAAGATATCATTACCGACCACAAAATCTACCAGAAAATAAAAATGAATCCAGGTGAATGGAGTTTATCCACTGAGCAGCAAGTTATTACAACTCCACTAGAAAAGAGGGGGAATTAAAAAAAATACCGTTGACAGAGATCCACGCTGAGACTCTGGAGGGATCTCAAAATCTAATTCAGGAATCTGCATAAGCAAGAAGGATGAAAGAGAATGCAAAACTCATTACCTTGTTGAAATAGACAAACCCACAAGGAATAATAACAAAAAAAATCTATTTTAATGTGACTAAATCTAGCATTTTGGATTACTGTTGTTTGTATTATGATTATTAATACTATTATTACATATTGCAATTTTTTATTGCTATTCTTGATCATCTTGCAAGGGGCATTATAACACATACAAGAAAACAGAATCTTTTTTATGAGTATCCATTAAAAAACTCTAGATCAATCCTCAGTTTTTTTTTTTTTATCCATAGCCCTTTTTCAAACCGAAAACAAAGCCTACCATGTTAATATTTTTCATCACTTGATAACCTAATTACCTAAGATCTGGAAGTACTTGTGTACAGGATAAACTCAACTCAACGGGCTTCCTTTATCTACACAAAGAAAAAGTTGATGGGCCACTACGGGGATCAAGCCCAGGTCTCCACAGCCATAATGTGGAACCCTTACAACTAAAGTAACTAACTAAACTACAACCAGACCCTTTATGTATGGATGTACCAGCATAAGATAAATTTAAACTACAACTGTATCACAGCATTCATCCAATTAAAGATTAAGAAGTTTGAAAAAATAATAAACATTAATTATGGTACTCTGAACTACCAAATCTAATAAGCTCTCCAGCCACACTCGGATAACATGAAGATTTAAATAAATATATAAATAAAAAGAAACTTACAATCAACCTAATTGAATAGGTTTAAAAAAACCTGTGAGTTAATGAAATGCAAGATGGAAAAAAAAAAAAAAATCTGCATTGAGCATTGCAATCAGAATCTATTTCATGTACCTTAATAGTAGCAAACTCAGATTTCACCACTTGTCGATTAAGCATCTGCATATAAAAGAGGTCATCAATTCTACAATCCTGAAGGAGGGGACTGTTCAATACACTTTAGAAAAATATAGTGCATTGTGTGGTGTCATAGAAATTCAGTCTGCATTCCCTTACGGATCACTAACTTCAATCAAACAAGCCTTTTGGAATAGAAATTATTAGTTGATACTTGAGATTATCACAGCACTTCTTCTTTTCAAATCTCTAAGAATCGGTTCCAACAACCACTATTATCAAACTCAAACCCAAAACAAAGAAAAAAGAAAAGAAATTTGAAATAAGGAAGAAAAAGAAAACATATAGATAAGTGCTTTGTGATTATTACTTATTAGTGTCTTCAACATGATCAATTTTAGTTAAAGACCACAAATTTTGGACATACATGAGAGATAAAATGACCCATATAATGTCAAGTTATAAAATTTTGATTACTCTAACCTTGGGGTCCCCGGAAGGCACTTTCAACTGATAGCAACAACCCTTAGGTTGGAGCTCACCAGCAAACTGAACTTCGTTATTCCTGCGGCAGCACAACAGAATTGTTTTTTTTAAAGCAAAAAAACAAAACTTCACTAAACCAATGAAAAATTGAGCAAATTATCATCACAGAGCTTTACCTCTCATTGCAATGCGGACACTCAAACGCAGACAACAAAATCTGCATACCAACAACAATTTCATGTATACATAAATAAGAAGAAGAAGAAGAAGTTGACAATCAATTATAAACAAATTAGAGGCTTACCTTTCTGAAGTGAGGAATTAGAGTCAGCAGAAAACTGGTAGTGCCCTGAAAATAACAATAAAATTAACAAATTTAATCACAATACAAATCCAAATAGAGAAGACCTAAGCAGAAATGAAGATACATAGAGACAGAGAGAGAATGAGAGTACGTTTTCGCCGCAACGCATGCAGAGGCTTTCGACTTGGTAGAGAGGGGCGTCGGAGTCTTCGGCGGAGACGGATTCGACCACCGACCTCACATCCACGATTTGATTTTGGTCTTTGCTTTGGCTACCACCAATACCTCCTTCCATTTTATCTTCAGTTGCTTTCTTTATCTGTGATTTGTATGCGAGTTTGTGGTTTTGTTGGCGGCAGAATCACAGGGCTTTGGTTGAAGAAAGAAGAACTAACTCTGAACTCTATTATTTGAAGTCTGACCTACGCGTTACGCGTTGCATACAAATTACAATACAACCGTTGAGAAAGTACCAGAAGTTTCACAAGCATTCTAAAACAGGGTTTACATGGACCGGCCTAGTGGACCAAAGCCGGCTTGAACCGCCACCTAGTTTTTCTATTTTTACTTATTTTCGTTTCAATTTATTTGTCAACCAAAAAAAAAATTAGTACATCAAATATAACGTAATTTATGAAAATCGTCATCCAACACATAAAGAAGGTCATGTGTGGCTAATGAACTGTATTCTTGATGATCTTATTGTAACCAATATTTCAAGTTAATAAAATTTACTTATTTTCGATAATAAAAAAATCAAAACATGTAATAAAGTACTCAATACGTATGAAAAATGAAGTGTGCAGGTCAAGTCTCACAAAACATGATTAAACATGTTATCTTTGTGCAAAATGCTTTTATTTATTTTTTCTTCTTAAAAGGCCAACTAGCCTATATAATTTATTTATTTTCCATGTATGTTTTTAATAAAATGGATGGATTAATGTAATGTGTTTGGCATCATCTATTTTCTATTTTTTATTTTTTTTTAAGTATAAGTGATAGTCTAATTAAACTATAGTCTATAGAGGATGGGAATTTCTCACATACACACACACACAATTATGATGTTGAGGAGATTTGAACCTGAAACTTTTGATCTACAAGTTAAGCCCCTTTTTAATTAAGTTATACCCCGTTGGCATTTGGTAACATCTTTTGCGGTGGTATGAAGTGTTTTTTTATACAATATATCTTGGTGTTTAATTGACAATAAGAATATTGAAAATGGATAAAATGATGAGACAAGGCAATTCTTTCTTTAAATTGTCATATTTGTGGTTGGGAATGACTGAAAATTCAACTTGGGGAGATATTATTCACTTTCAAATCTTTTTCATCAATTATATTGCTCATATCTTTGTTTTGTCAATCATATGGGTAAAAACATGTAGCAGCGTTGATGTCGTAGCCAAATCGAAAGTCCACAAGTTCATGGAGTATTGCTATAAAAAAATTCAAATAAAATAATATTTGCTAACATTAATTGAGAAAAAAAATGATAGATTCACAAGGCATTTAATTTTGTTAACATTAACGAAGCAAAATGCTAATTTTAATAGACTTTTCGACAACTTTGAAATGCTAATATATCTAGTTGAGAGTCTTAGATATCATCTAAATTTTGTTCGTCCCATGATAATGAGTAACATTAATTAATAATAACAAGTTGACATAAATTAATTGAACGTGTTCAATATCAGAGTAAAATAATAATAATTATAACGTTGGTTGCATGTTGAAGTTTCCCTTAGAAAAAGCCAATACGACCTTTGTTTTTTTCTTTTTTTTTTTCTATTCCAAGTTGTATACAAGCGGACAACTCACAAAATGTTCAAGAGGAGAGACCCTGGAGGTCGCTTTTGATTACAATATTTATTTGGTGAACGTAACAAGAATGAATTAAAAAAAAGTATTATTATTATTGTTAAAAATGACCCGAAAATTAATTAATCTTATTTAACGACTCAGGAAGTCCACAAGCATTCTGTCAATTCCAGTGGTTATAAAGCCATGAAATATCTGAAAATCTCTCTCAGATATCACTCTCTTCTGCTCCAGAACAAAGAAAAGCTCTCATATACACTGCCTACAGGTTGGTTTCGTCGTCTCATATACTTCTTCTGTTTATGTTATTAGCTTTTACTATTTTATAAGAATGTTGGAGATGACTTGGTTGGTCTGTCTGTTTGTTTTACAGAACTTTTCTTTATGTTATTCACTTTTGTTGCAGATGACTTGGTTGTTGAAATGCCATAAAAAGCGTTCCTTACCAGTTCTTTGAAACACAAGGTTAATCTTTCTCCCCCCTAACCTACCTTACCATACCCAACTTATTTTTATATTGGATTTGACTTCAAGATGAAATACCATGACCTTGTTTATTTATTAGGTTCTCATTTAAGGATTATCTCGATTTTCCCTTTTTCAATATCATTTGTATTATCGTCGATATTTTACGTTGTGAAAATAAAAGATGTTGTGGTTATTTATTTATTCAATCATAACTAGATGACCAACGATTTTGTGATTTAATGAATTTGGGTCATCATGGTCCCTGAGGACCTAAAAATGAATAGCTTAGATCATATGATATTAACTTATTAATTAGTTAACTCGAATCGGAATCAAGGGATTCCATTCCATTCAAAAAAATTCGGAATCAAAATTATTTTTCCAATAACGTTCCAAAAAATTTCGGAATTTCAACATCCATTCCAATTTAGAAAACTCGTAATTTTTGGATTCTTTTTGGAAATTTTTTTAAAATGATTGAAAATTTAAACATGTCTAACAATTTGAAAAGTTAAAATTGGCTCAAAATTGAAAAATCATATGGAAAAGCTCAAAAAACTATTATATGTTATTATCCCTTATGAAATAGATGTCTATTTCTATTTGGTCATTAAGTCACATCAAATTCAACATGAAACTAGTCATTATGTGTAGTTTAAACTTAAACCCTCATTATATTTTGGAATTCGGAATTTTCTGAATCTTGAAATACTCTAGTTCCAATCCAATTTTTTTCCGAACTTTTGGATGTCGAAATTCATTTGAACTCGCCAAAATCGAAAATTTTCTAGTTGGAATCCGAATTTTCAATCCAACTTGCACCCTAGTAAAGACGTCATATTTTTAGAGCGTCCACAATGGACTCTCTAAGCCACCTCCTTAGATAAAATTTAAGGAGGAAGTAAGAAAACCCATCTCCAACCATACTCCCTATCTAGCTCCTAAAATAGAGAAACCTTTAGGAGCTCCTAAAATAAGGAGATCTCTAGGAGCTTCTAAATATGAGGAGAGATAATGAACTCCTAGTGACTCCCTATAATTTAATGTTACCTTATTTAATGAATATTTTAAAACCTTTAATCAATATTGTCTATTTTTATATTATTTTTTTCATAGAGATGGATCATTTATGTTGAATTAAAATATAATTCTAGCATTTATGACTTCCTAAACTAGAGAGTATGATTGAAATTGAAATTTTATAGAGAGCTCCTAAAATAACTTTTGTGTGTTTTTAGCTAAATTTTAACTAAAAAATAGAGAGCATGATTGTAGATGCTCTTAGATGTTGGTTAAGAGAGGTGAGGAGCTTCATCAATGAAGTGAAGTTTGTTATTTGCTTTTGTTATATTATTTTTAACTATTTTTCTTTATTTTTCTTTGTAGGGTTCGCATTGTCCTCTAATCTACGAGAGATACTAAACCATAAATCTGTGATTAAAGAGTGACTAAAACAGGCTATAATGACAGCTGGTACGCTACTCTTAGCGAATTATTTATTAGTTTTTTTTTAATAGCGTGATTATATTATTGTTGATGCCTAAATTTGGAACAACAGTAAAGACCAGAAAGTCACACAACTAAAAACACACAATGTAAAGTGGTTTACCCAAGTCAGGTGTTTTCGGGTTTCACTAAATAATGAGCATTACATTTACACCAAAGCATCACAGAATAATATATATTTTCACTATCTTTATCAGCACTACATTTCATGGCGCAATCATGGCTTGCATTTGCATGAAAAAGTTGAGCCTTTTTGTTCTAAGCTATACTTTCCATGGTAGATGTGCTACATAAATCTGGTTACTGTTTATATTGTAATGTATAAGTATTCTATTAGGCTTGTATTTGTCCTATAGTTATTGCAACTTAATTATGTAATCTTGGCTCTTCCTTGAATTGCAGGAACCGTTGCAATTATTGCCAGCGTCTGTGGCTGTGTAACCGTAGTTATAAATCTGATATCTGCACCCTGTATCCGTGAAAACGTGACGAAGCGCTACCATTTTTTCAAGAAACGCAGAGAAAGACTAGAGGTTTTGGAGAGTAAATGGAATGATCTAGGGCGACGATTGTATGAAGTAAAACGAGAGTCCAAGGGCAAGGTGGTGCTCAAGTCATTCAAAAACTTCGAGTGGCTGGAAACGGCAGAGAAGCTGATGAAGGATGCTGATCCGTTGCATTTTCGAGAGCAAATAAGTGACATTAATCATTTCTACGAAGCACCAAAGTGTTTTTCACAGTACAATGCTGGGAAAGAAATTGAAGATTTCATTGGACAGTTGGATGCAGTGCATAATGAGGGCAAAGATTTCCTCCTTGTGGATCAATCGGTTGTGGTGGGACGGCTGAGAGGCAGCAGCAGAACAAGGCTTTTGGGAGAGGCAGAAAATAAGATCAAAGAGATTAAGGGGTATGTAACAGGGAAGGGTTTTCAGACGATACGTGTTCATGGAATGCCTGGTTCGGGGAAGACAGAAATTGTATCTGCAGTCAACGACAGCATACTGAATGACTACCAAGCTTGCAGTATGGCCTCATCATCACCGTCCACGTTACCAATTCCTGGTAACAGCCCGAGGGATCACTTTGATAAAGTCATTTGGGTGACTGTAGAGCACGAAGGAACTGAATCATCCATTGATAACTTGCAAAACAAAATTGCAGAGCAACTAAAAATCGACTTGAAAACTGCTGGGGAGAGTAGGGCAGACACACTGGCAAATGAGCTGAATGAGTTAACGTTTCTGATCATTTTAGATAATATGCAGAATGATTTCCCTCTCAAGTTAATCGGGATTCCAGTGCCAACCAAGGAAAATGGCTGCAAGATCATAATCGTGTCGAGATCACTTCCCGTGTGTCTCGACATCAGAATTGGTACATATGTTAAGATCCAGCCTCTGTCGAGTGGAGAGGCGCAAACATTGTTTGAGATCGAAGCTGGCATTGAATTGTCAAAATTAAGGGAAGATACTCGAGCTAATGCAAAGAAAATGATAGATGAATGGGAATGTTTGCCCTTTACCATCATCTGGCTGGCACAAACCTTGAAAGAATTGAAGAACAATGGTGGTTCTCATGTCGACCACGTTGTTGCATGGAATGCAACATTTGACATGTTAAAAGAGTCTCCAGATATCTTGGATGGCATGAATGAAAAAGCATTTAACATTTTGAAAGACAGCTACGATGCCTTGAAGGAAGAAACGAAGAAATGTTTCCTCTACTGTGCATTATACCCAAGTGGTCATCTGATCGAGAAAAAGGAATTAGTCGAGTATTGGTTTTGGGAGGGTTTGATCAACGGCAATGAGAGAAGCGGACACATAGAAGATATGGGACAAGCAAAAAAGATATTCTATGAACTCATAAGAGCACACCTTGTGGAAGAAATAGACAGTCCTCAAGATCAACAAGGCCTTCTTGCTGTTAAAGGCAAACACCGCATGATCAAGATGCGCAACTTAGCTAGGAAAATGGCAGTCCATCTTACCAACCCTGGTCAGTTTCTCATCAAAGCTGGCGAGAAGCTTCCCCATGCACAGTTGCACTTGCAACAGGAAAAGTACTTGTCTGGAGTAGAGAGAGCCTCATTGATGACAAATAAGATTCGAGCGATTATGGAACAGCCCAACTTTTCCAATCTGTCCACATTACTTCTGCAGAACAACCCCATCATTCATTTGCACGAAAATTTCTTTTGTAATATGCCTAACCTCATAGTTCTTGACCTTTCTCATACCAACATCTCTACCCTTCCACAGTCAGCCTCTTACTTGAAAAAACTAACGGCACTTCTTCTGCGCAATTGTCCCAACTTGAAATCCCTGCCCTCTTTGGAAAACTCTGAGGAACTTCTTCTTCTTGACCTTTCTGATACTCCTATAACAAAATTGCCCGATGGAATGGAGAAACTAACCAAGCTTATTCGCCTAAACCTGTCTCGTACATGTGTGGGAGAATTTCGAGCAGAAGTTGTGCATGCATTAGTCAGTCTAGAAGAAGTGTTGATGATAACTAATGATGACTCTGTCGCGGGTTCTTTGTTGAAAGGAGCAAGTAGTATTGAGAAGTTGGGATTTCTTAGTCGCTTAGCTATTCTTCAGGCCAAGTTCCCAGATGTAGAAGCCTTTAACAGCTATGTCGTTTCCAAGACTCATCATCTATACAAATTGAAAGTCTATTTAGGTGATGTTTCTTGTACTCATGAAACAAAGATTGTTAAAGGAAAATCAATTACACAATCTGATTGAGAGTGATTGGAGCTTCCGATATTGTCAACTCTTAGGATAGAGTGATTATAGGATGTAAATATAATTAGCTTTATTCTAGGATCTGCTTACTTAGAATAGCACATAGGTTCTGTATAAAATCTTACCTTGTGTACCAATATTATCAATTAATGCAATATACGAATTCACAATTCAAGTTGGTATCAGAGCACCGATCTTGGTGACTCTATCACGCTTCCGCCACCATAACCACCGTAGTCCTCCCATAACCACCACAGATCTCTCACAAACACCATGACAGAACCAACCAAAAACATGAAACCAGATGAGAATACCATGGAATTCTCAGACCCATACACCATACACCACTCAGACCATACTGGACTTATCCTAGCTTCCAAACCACTTGATGGGAACAATTATGGGCAATGGAGCCGTGCCATAAGCATGGGTCTCAGCGCAAAGAACAAGATTGGGTTCATTGATGGAACCATTACAGCTCCATCATCCAAGGATGCAAAATATGCAGCTTGGAAAAGATGCAACGATATGGTAACACTGTGGATTGTGAACTCAGTTCACTCAGACATTGCCAACAGCATCATGTACACTGAATCTGCTGCTGCAGTTTGGAACGATCTCAAGGACAGGTTTTCACAGAGCAGTGACTCAAGGATCTACCAGATTCGACAAGAAATTGTTGAAAATCGTCAAGGGCAGCTCTCAGTATCTTCCTATTACACCAAGATGAAAGCCTTGTGGGACGAGTTAGCGTCCTGCCATGACCCACTCACTTGCACTTGTGCAGGCTTGAAAGAACTCGCTGAACGGGAAGAAAAAGAAAGAGTTATGCAGTTTCTGATGGGATTGAACGACTCCTACTCGACTATACGAGGCTCGATTCTAATGATGAATCCACTCCCTGACACACGCCGAGTTCATGGCCTCATTCTCCAACATGAACGGCAGATGGATGTGGCCAGTCGCCGAGATCTAGGGATGAACTCTCACGCAATGCAAGTGCAGCGAACCCCAGCGCCGCCGTCATTCAACAAACAGTCCTCCAACACATATTCACGTAAGTCACTTAAATGTACCTTCTGCGACGGAGATGGACACTTGGTGGACCATTGCTACTACATTATTGGGTTTCCAGAAGGACACAAATGGCATGGCAAGAACGTAAAGCCCAAGAATAAGAGATCCACAGTCAACAATGTCGAGGCTATCAACGCTGCTGCAACCACCAAGTCTAATGCTTCTGACTGTCCTATGTTCACTACCGAGGAGTATAATCAGATCATTGCCATGCTCCGTAATGGTAATGGACAACCACTTGCAAACGCAACAGGTATCTTCTCGCCTAAATGCAATATCGCACAAACAGATCCACACTCGATTCTATATTGGATTGTTGATAGTGGAGCAACCGACCATATATCACATTCACCACCAACACACAACATCATTGATGCTCAGTATGACTCCGTTGGTTTACCAGATGGGGGGCAAGCAGAAATAAAAAATATTGGCTCTATGAAATTGTCACATGATCTATCTCTTGATAAAGTTCTTTATGTACCAAAGTTTCGTGTCAATTTGTTGTATGTTAGTAAATTGACAAGAGCTTTGTGCTGTATAGTGACATTCTATCCGGATTTTTGTGTTGTGCAGGACATGGATACGAGGAGGGTGATTGGCCTGGGCAAACATTTTGATGGGCTCTATTATCTTACACCAAGACAAAACCCTCACCTCGCCAACCACATCCATCATACCACCAGCCTATGGCATCGGCGCCTTGGGCACCCATCATCCGCACCTTCACTTTTGTTAGCCAAGAATAATGTTGAAATAATGTTTGATTCCAAACACATTTGTGAAGTTTGCCCTTTAGCAAAGCAAACTCGTTTACCCTTTCATCGTAGTGAAATTAAAACTTCCGCACCATTTGACTTAATTCATTGTGATATTTGGGGACCTCACAGGAACCCAACACACTTTGGGGCACGATATTTTCTCACTATTGTGGATGATTTCACTCGATTTACTTGGGTACATCTTATGAATTTCAAATCTGACACACAAACAATTTTGAAATCCTTTTTCTCTTGGGTCAAAACACAATTTCAAAGTGACATTAAAGCTCTTCGTACGGATAATGGTAGTGAATTTCTTTCCATGCGTTCTTACCTAGACTCATGTGGCACCTTCTTCCAACATTCTTGTCCTTACACACCACAACAAAACGGGGTGGTTGAACGTAAACATAGGCACCTTTTAAATGTTGGTCGTGCTCTTAGGTTTCAGGCAAACTTACCTTTACAATTTTGGGGGGAAAGTATCCAAACTGCTTGTTATCTCATCAATCGTTTGCCAACACCCTTGCTCTCTCATAAATCTCCATACAAACTTTTGCACAACACACCACCAACTTATACGCACTTACGCGTTTTTGGATGCCTTAGCTATGCCACCAACCTCACACCCACCAATAAGTTTGACGTCCGTGCTCGCCGTTGTGTTTTCCTTGGTTATCCTCTTGGCCAAAAAGGTTATAAGGTATATGATCTAGCCACACATAAATTCTTTATCTCACGTGATGTCATCTTTCATGAGCATACATTTCCTTACACTTCCTTACCAACTATAGGCCAAAAAGACATGCATGTTACTCCCATCATCCATCCAGCACATGGCTCCAATTCACATGACCCCACCACCTCCACTCTTGGCCTACATCACATGGTGCTTGATTCACCACACACCGCTGTCCCTATTTCCCAAACCAACCTCGAGCCTTCATCACCACCAACACCAATTCTTATCTCACCTGCTGACACACCACTTGCCGACAGATCACCTGAACCCATCCCTTCCAGCATCTCTCTTCCTCAACCATCTGCACCACCCATTTCTCACCAAGCCCCTCTTCGCCACTCTACTCGTCTCACCAAACCACCAGCCCACTTCAAAGATTATGTGGCTCATCACTCAACTTTGCTCACGCCCACAGAGGCCCCCTCACGATCCATGTCCAGCACGCGTCATCCATTACATAGGTATGTTTCCTATTCCTGCTTATCTCCTGGATATCAGTGTTTTATTTCTCATATCTCCCACTTGGTGGAGCCTACTACCTATGAGCAGGCCTGTCAAGATCCCCACTGGATTGCTGCAATGCAGGCTGAACTCACGGCCCTCGAAGACAATAAAACCTGGAGTTTTGTTCCTCTTCCGCCTGGACAACGACCCATCGGCTGCAAATGGGTTTTCAAACTCAAGTACCGGTCCGATGGCACTCTTGAACGCTACAAAGCACGTCTCGTTGCCAAAGGTTTCACCCAACGTGAAGGTATCGACTACAAAGAGACCTTCGCACCGGTGGCCAAGCTCATTACCGTGCGTTGCCTATTGACTGTCGCTGTTGTCCGCGATTGGCCCTTACATCAAATGGACGTCCAAAACGCTTTTCTTCATGGTGAACTTCAAGAGGAGGTCTATATGTTGCCTCCCCCGGGTTGTCGTCGACAGGGGGAGAACGTCGTGTGTCGACTCCATAAATCTTTATATGGTCTTAAACAGGCGTCCAGAAGTTGGTTTCGAGAATTCTCTTCGGCAATATGTACCATCGGTTTCTGCCAATCTAAGGCAGATTACTCTTTGTTCACTCAAGTCAAGGGTACTTCACTCACCATTATATTGTTATATGTTGATGACATGGTGATTACAGGCAATAATGAGGCAGAAATTAAGAACCTAAAGGCTTTCCTTAGCAGTCAATTTCGAATTAAAGATCTTGGAACTCTAAAGTATTTCCTTGGAGTCGAGGTCGCACGTTCAAAAGCTGGAATCACAATTTGCCAACGGAAATATACACTGGACATATTAGAGGAAGCTGGGTTACTTGGTGCTAAACCCACGAAGGTTCCAATGGAGGCAGATTTGGTATTAACACATGCAGGTAGCAGTTCACTTCACGAACCTGCGAGGTATAGACGCTTAGTTGGAAAATTGATCTATTTGACCATCACAAGACCAAAAATAGCATATACTGTCAACACGTTGAGTCAGTTCATGCAAGATCCACAACGACATCATCTTGATGCAGCGTATCGACTTCTTCGATACCTCAAAGGAGCTCCTGGACAAGGTTTGATGTTTTCTTCCCAAAGTGAATTACATTTAATTGGTTACTGTGACGCAGATTGGGCTCGTTGCCCCATTACACGTCGATCAGTGACTGGTTATTGTATCTTCCTTGGAAACTCGTTGGTGTCCTGGAAAAGCAAGAAGCAAGTTACAGTAGCTCGTTCATCCGCAGAAGCGGAGTATCGATCTATGGCCGCAGCTACTTGTGAATTAAGTTGGTTGCGATATTTATTGGAAGATTTGCGTGTTAAGCATCCCCAACCGGCAAGATTATTCTGTGACAACCAAGCCGCCCTACACATAGCTGCAAATCCTGTGTATCACGAACGTACAAAGCATATTGAGATCGATTGTCACACTGTTCGTGAGAGGATTCAAAAAGGAGAAATCAAAACTTCCTATGTCAGAACAGGGGAGCAAGTTGCAGACTTATTTACTAAGCCACTACGTGCGCCTATTTTTCATACACATCTAGGCAAGTTGGGTGTCATTGACATCCACACTCCAACTTGAGGGGGAGTGTTAAAGGAAAATCAATTACACAATCTGATTGAGAGTGATTGGAGCTTCCGATATTGTCAACTCTTAGGATAGAGTGATTATAGGATGTAAATATAATTAGCTTTATTCTAGGATCTGCTTACTTAGAATAGCACATAGGTTCTGTATAAAATCTTACCTTGTGTACCAATATTATCAATTAATGCAATATACGAATTCACAATTCAAGTAAGATTCGCAAAAACAGCATACTTTTCATCAAAAGCGACTCCCATGTGAAAGGACAACCAGTCACACTCCCAGGAGAGACCTATGAGCTGCATGTAATCAGAAATTTGGATCTACATTGGCTGCCAAGTTATAGTCTAGATAGCCTGAAGGTCATCAATATCTCTGGTTGTGAAAGTTTGGTCTATTTATTCAAGAGAGACACATTGTACAACCTTCCAAACATCGAAAAAATCTCAGTTGAAAAGTGTCCGAAGATGAAGGCTTTGATAGAGTCCAAAGGAGACAGTGGCGACCTACTTCCATTTCAGCTTCAACCTCATCTTGATCACCTAAAAGTCATCCATATCTCTGACTGTGAAAATTTGGTCTACTTATTCAGGATTGAGATGTTGCAATCCTTGCCAAAACTCAAAAAGATCTCCATCAGGCGACGTCAAGTGAACAATTACAATAAGGCAAATGAGCCCAAAGAGTTGGTGTTGGTTGATCCACTTGAACTCAACAAGACCGAATATGAGGGAAAAATGAAGGGTAATAATCCTGACCAGGAGCAAACCATTTGGAGCTTTCCTGAACTGAAGATGGAGATCATAACTTCTCACCAACCCAATCCAAGGTTAGTCTTTCATTTGCACATCAAAGTTAAGTTCGTTAGACAACTTGTTGCTTTCACAATTCCCCTTTACATTAATTGAAAACTGCTAACTAACTCTGGTTTTCGACTTATTTTTCATGAAAACATCAGCTTCAGTACGTTCTCTGTCTCCAAACGGATGATGAACAGGAATAGCAGCTTCGGTACGTCCTTTGTCCCACAAACAAATTTATGTTTCATACAATAACTGTCGATTTGGTAATTCACCTTTCCTTTCAATTTTTTTTTTTTTTTTTTAAAATTCAGATCATAAGGGGGTTTTCCTGCAATCGACTACTCAGCTTACTCCTCATCACATTAGCAATCTGCAGACAGCTATGAGTTCCCCGCAGTCTAAGCGAGACAAGGACATTCGGGCTGCAGTGCTGTAGAAAGTTGCTGCATCCATCATGTCCACACCTCAAAATTATGCAGAAGGTAATATGTTAGACAGACCAAACAATTAATTCTCTTTGTTTGTTTTTGTGTGTGTGTGTGTGTGTTCTAGAGACAATCTGTTCTTTATATATATATACATACACATGTTTTGTTTCTGATGATACAGTTCATTATATCTGTAGGATCATGAGGAAGGACTGAACCTATTTTTCTCCTACGTACCTTCTTTTGAGTTCCATAACAAAGTACTTTTTATCTACCCTTTTTCAACTGTTGTAATAATTCGGGACGCAACCTGACTTAGGTTAATAAGATCTGGTTGATGCACAGACACACAGACCTTCCTTGCTCGACCAATTGATCCATATGTTGTAATGTACAATCGTTTCATTAATTCCTCTGTGACATGAATGAGAATAGCGTGGAACTCTCAGAAGGAAGACATATATGATATGTTTGTTGCATGAATAATATGTACTTGTTTAGTACTACATGATGGATTCTTTTGCAATCATGTGCCCTAAAATTTTCAATTATTTCCTTGGATTGTTTCAAAAACCATACTCTGCTTCGATTCTTTTGCTTTGAATTTTAAGTTGTAACACATTAATGGATTAAACTAGCTTATCACGACAGTTGGCTCAAGTTTGAATCCCTCCTCTTAAATTTTGATATACAAAAGGGGAAATCGAATTTGAATGTAATAGGCAGACACAATTTCTTGTCTAACTGGACCCGCATGTGCCAAGTTGTGATACTTTGGCAATTGGCTTAGGTATATCGGTCCTATTTACGGATGTTCCCCTAAACCATGCTGTGTTTGCTTAAAAAGCGTATCGCACGGTACCAATCACAAAAGCATACGGCTACCTTGGTCCTCTCCAGTCTCCGTTCCTAAAACCCCAGAAGCGCAGGACCAAAAACCCGAAGGTTGATTTTGGCCATGAATTCAATATGCAGAGCAATAACCACAAAAAAACGCCTTCTTCCCTTGCGTCCCCTACAGCTTCTGCAATCTCACTACGCCACCACCACTGGAAAAACTAAACCCAAAACCCAAAACACTAAAACCATCACTAAACCTCCTCCTTCCGAACCACCACGACAACCACCGCCAAAGGTCGATTGGCCTAGGCCGGTCGAAGTCCCGTTCCAGCCGAAGGTTGCCAATTCAGTGCGCCTCATTGGTCACGTGCATACCCCTCTTCAATCCCAAGCCACCCCTGATGGGAACCTTTGGGCTGCCACCATTCTCTCCTCTTCTTCATCTTCGTCTCATCCTCTAAAGTATTGTTGATTTTAATTACTTTTGTTTGTTTCTTTTTTTGTCATTTTGTAGGAGATTTTGATTTTGCGTTGGGTTTTGTTATTTCCAGGATGCCCATAATATTTGAGGGTGACTTGGCTCATATTGCCAGTTTGCATTTGAAAGAGAATGACTTTGTGTTTGTAGCTGGAAGTTTGAGGTCGGATTTGCTTCATCTAAATGCTAGTAAGGGCCAGACCCCTCTTCAGGTAACATCTATGGACTCTTTAAGGTGAATTTCCAGTTTCTGTGGTTGCTAGAAATGTGGGTACACGTAATTTCACTTAGATAATGTAAGTGTTGAGTTTGGATTGACATCTGTGCTATCACTTTGTTTCCTGATGTAATTAACTGGATGTCTTTTATATTGGCGACTCTGTAATCTCGGGGCATCTCTGTGTCAAAAGAAGCCAATGCTGCCTTAACTCAAACTTGCATTGAGCAATTTATTAGTATGGTTGAGTTTATTTTAATTCTGCAGTTTTCGTAGTTTCGTTCTTGCTGCTTGTAATTCTGAGGCTTATGTCACATGGTTAGAAGCAAATATTACTGTGATTTCATACTTTGTTTTAGCAAATGTGGCTGGTAGAAAAATTTTGCTCAGTATTTTATCTCTTTCCCTGTCGTTTCTTTTTATTGGTTTGTACTGACATGTATCGAACATTAGGTTATGGTGCATACTCTTTATTTTGTCGAAGAATCTTCTCAAACGAAAAAAAGCTCTAAAGATGACAGACAAGAAGAAAAGACCATTGATCACACAGGTAAATTCTTTTAAGTGATTCTCAGCCTGTTTTGTCACCTTATAGTACTTGGATGGTCATCATGCACTCAAGGATCTAGTGCTACCTTTCCTATGTAATGTTGAACCCTGGGGGATTTGACATGCTGAAAACATTGCCACTAGAGTGCATGAATTTGATTTCATTAATCCATACTTCTGTTGGCCTTTTATTTTTATATTTCAGATGTAGCATGCATTTGTGATTTACAACATTCAATTAGTGATTACTTTGATTTGAAATATAATGTTTATATCTGTTGAAAGAGTTTATACCTGTTCCTTTTATGCTGGCATGTTTGCAACTTTGTATGTTGTTTGTGGATGTGGTCGTTTGCATTTTTCTTATGCCTTCCTCATTTTACTCTTTCTACTTCCAATTTTTCTTGTCTCCGTTAAAAAGTCTAATGTTCACACCTAAATCCCTCCTCACCTTTGGAGGTGCTATCTACTTCATTAGAAGATGCTATCAAGAAGAATGTTGGAGAAATACCTTTGTGCTACAAGGTTTGGGGTAATTAGGAGTTAGTATGGAGTGCTGTGTAGTTTGTTTGTTTTTATGTTTTACCATAGTAAACTGTTGTTCTAGATTTTCATAAACTGTTTACATTAGACATTCAGCTTTGCTTGGATTGGTAGGTACTAAAATACAGAAACTGAAATCCAACCAGCGTATTTGGTTGTGTAATTTCCAATCTGACCCTAACTGAACTTCCTCAAAAACTTGGTTTAGCTCGTTTACATTTGGGACCACGACAGTCAGTTTGAGAATAGCTTTCAATATAGTGAAACATTCTAGGTTTGTGCGAAATTGGATGTCCACCGAATTCTTGTGAACACGGAAAGCAATAGCACCGCCAAATGTGTTATTGATAAATTTCTGAGGTTGAGTTTATTAGGTTTGTTAGGTTATCATCACCTTTTTGAGTCTCTTGACTGTCACAAGCTTGGTTCCTTGGTTTCCTATTTAAGATTTCTTCAGCATACTAATCTTTTGCACATTTTGAATTCCTACTAGAATATTTCTCTTCTAGTTATTTTGAATTTATAATTTTAGATAATATGACTTCTTTACTATGTGGAAAATTATGTTTTTTGTTCAGCATCAATAATACAGTGGACTTAACGGTCATTGAAGTCAAACTAAAAATGATACCCTAGTTACCATTTAACAACCTCTAACAATTTTCATACATACTTTTATAGTAGCAGCGGGTGTAAAGGAGGACGTGGAGAAATCATGGAAAAATCTCCTCACGTGGAAAGATCTCCTTGCCAAGCCTCATGAGTGGTGGGACATCAGGTTGAAAGAGGTAGCAATTTTTATATGGGTTATTTCAATTGATTTTTTTTTCTTTAGTACCATTTATGTTTTAAATAAATGGGGATGTTGATCCTTTGATATGTTAAACAATTAAGTATAATCCATTATAATTTGTGCGCAGGATAATCCGAAGGCTGCAGCATTTGAACGGAAGAATAATGGCGAAGTACTTCGGATTGACGACTCAACTCCTGAATGGATCCGAAATAAGTTAGATTCCACAACATTTGATCAGAAACCTATATCAGATAGTTGTGAAAGTAATTGCTTGACACCAAAATTCCACATGTCTTTTTATAATGCTTGGTTTACTTGATTAATTATATGTTTAGAGTGTTTTTATTACTTTTAATCTTGTTACTGATGAGAAAGGACTGACTTGTTTTTCAGCCAGCTTGAAGAAAGATGGGGATTCTACGTTAGGTCCTTGGAGAGACCTTCTTGATAATCCAAAACAGTGGCGGGATTACCGCAAACCCAAGCTCAATGGATTGGTGATGATTCATTCAAATGCCTTTGATATCAGACTGATTTTGTTGGTAAAAGCTATGACATAATTGTTTCCTTTACAGGTAAACCCGAACTACCCTGATTTCAAGAGCAAGGATGGTAGTCATGCACTCTGGCTTAACAAGGCACCACAGCCGGTTTTGTCAGAACTTGAAGGCATGGAGTTTGGTGTTCAAATTCAGAAGTCAAAACAAGCAAAGGAGAGTAGAGGTGAGCCTGCACAAGTTTGTCATAAACTACGCCGCACTATCTGTCCAACTTGTACTCTGCTATCATTTTATGCCACTGTTTAATGCAGTGAAGGGTTGTGGATTTTTCATAACCTATTCAATCAGATATCTGCTTTTTTAATCCCACTCAATTCAGGTGATGAGTCCTGGAAGGACTTGGTGGAAAACCCGGGTAAATGGTGGGATAATAGATTGGAAAAGGTAATCTGTTGAATTTGATCTGTTTTTTACGCTACCTTCCCTTCCCCCTCCCCCCAAAAAGAATTATTTCTGTAATTAATTTGTTGCCTTGCTACTTTTTTAATGCTCACAGCGGAACAAAAATGGTCCGGACTTTAAACACAAAGAAACTGGTGAAGCACTATGGCTCAGCAGTTCTCCGGCATGGGTGCTACCTAAGCTGCCACCTTTAAGAACTAAGCAAGCTGTGACGATTGGCAATACGCCTCCCGCATGAAACAAGCAAGCATCTGTTAGTTGTGTTTGAGCAAATCCTGGAAAATGGATTTTGGCTGTCCTGATATTCCAATTATTCTGATGTTTTGCAACTTATTGCACCTGTTTATAGTAGCGTCGGAGACCACATGGATGATTATTTACTTCTTCCATCTTGCCCTGCTCATGTTTAATATATTTCTGAAATGTACCATGCTATATAGAAAATACATCTTCAGGGATGTATATTTTAGGGAAATTCACTATTATACCCAATATAGGGGGCTTAAATTATTAATTTTTTTAAAAAAAATATATGAAATGGACTTTAGAAATTCACTCAAAGCTCATTTATAACATAACAAAAAGCCTTTTAACTTCTTATAAATTATAAAATTGCCATTAATTTCTTAAAACAAGTCCAACTCTAAAACTTCATAAAAATACCCAAAACATTCAACAGGGTATCAAATAATTTAATAATCAAAATTAAATTCAACAAGGCTAGCTGTCATTTTTTTTGTTTGGATTTGTTTATAGAAATTAAATGGTGTAGAGTTTATCTATATTATTAGCGCTAAGAATGGATATATGACTAAATATCTCTATATGCTAGAAGGAAGGCCTTATTTTTTTCCTCTAGCTGCTTGGAGCAAGGCTCTTATATGAAATATTATATCAGCTCCCAGTACAAAAGCAAGGGATGAAATCTGTCTTCCCTTTTTTTGCTTTACCAAATATTATTCTAATTGCAGTGTTTGAAAAAGGATGCAATGACCCCAAAAAAAATATATAAAATTTGGCTAGTTTTTTGCTTAAGTCGCTTATTTGTGGCAAAGTACTTATCAGTGTAGTGGTTTGGAGCTACTGCTCCTTCAGAAAAGATCTTTGGTTCGAGTTCTAGTATCCGTGTAATGTATGTGAGTTTAGTATATTATCGCTCATCTTAATAGAAAAAGTCCTCCAAAAAATATATATCACTTGGAGAACCCTTTTTTATTTATTTCTGTTTTGAGAAAATGATAGAAGAAAATGAAACTCTTTATTCCTTTTTGTATTTTCTTCTTTCCTTTCTTGTGTGGGTATGAGACTGTGAGTGGTTGGTGACGTTGCGGGTAGGGCAAGTTGATGCTTTATCTCTTTTTATTATTTATTTTTACGTTTCTTTTTCATATTTAAAAAAAAAGAGTAAAATATTGTTATTCCATACAACGCAAGTAGGAAAGTAGTTTTTACAAGAGCACCTAAACTATGCCACGCGTAGGAAACATATGACTTTATCCCTAAAATTTTGCTATTTTCTGATTTTTTTTTTTAATTTTTTTTTTTCTGTTCCATAAGATTTGGGTATCATCTCATATGTTGCTCCTCTAATTGGTGGCTGATTACATGCAAAATCTGAACCCAAAGTTATAATAATTGAAAAATCAAACTTTTCAATCAAATATTATCACACTCATTTTCACAAATATTCATATAAATGCTACATCTTATAAATTTTTAATAAAATATTATATTTTCCAACTACAAAAAATATTATATTCTAAGATACATGATCCATTGCGGTATGCCAAATGTTTACACATTACGTTACTATATTGAAAATTGAAACTGCATATTCAAATACGAGTTTACCTATTTATCTATGTTCATAGAGGAAGAAATTAATGTTACAAAATTAATCTAATCCAAAGAGGGAATTTTGAACTTAGGTACAAGAGTCGGGCTTATTGCCCTGATCAAACCCACATCTGCAAAAATGGATGATTGTTTATTGAACATGTGATATATTCACAATGTCATGTTGTGAATTACAATTGCACATTCTTATAGAACTTTATCTAATCAACAACCATAATTTATGCCTTCATGATAAAAACAAACAGATGGACAGTAGAAATTTACTTCTATGATGGAATCTAATTTTTATATGATAATTAGCATATTTAAGAAAGAAAATAAAAATAAAGTAGAGCTTATGAATCACAGATAAGTCCGACCTCACAAAAATCTTTCCCCAAAATCCCCTCTCTCTCTAGTTTAAAATCCGTAATCAGATTCAAACCTCACATTTCTTCTTCCAGACTTCTCTTTCTACTTTTTAAACCTCATTAAACCCCCCAACTTTCCCCTTTATCTCTCTCTCTCTCTCCCAAAAAGAGCCAAAACAAAACCAGTGTGGGAGAAGGCGCTTGACAGATCACAGAGAGAGAAAGAGCGCTTCACACAAACAAAACCCAAAAATCCAAAACAAAATCAAAAGGAGAAAAAAAAAAAGAAGGAAAATACAAAACCTCTGTTCCTCTCTCTGAAACCAAAAGCTAAGCCAAGCAGGTGGTCTCAGAGGAAGGCTCAAATCAAATGGGGCAGAAGTCGCTGATCTACGCGTTCGTAGCACGAGGCACTGTGATTCTGGCAGAGTACACGGAATTCAGCGGCAATTTCAACTCCATAGCGTTCCAGTGCCTCCAGAAGCTTCCCGCTACCAACAACAAGTTCACTTACAACTGCGATGGCCACACCTTCAATTACCTCGTCGACAATGGCTACAGTAATGCCCTTTTTTCTTTATTTTTGCCTCCCGAGAAAATTTTCTCGTAGGAAAATGACGGAGAAACTACTTTATGTTGTGTTGATTATTTGCTTTGTTCATTTTATTTTGTTGTGCTCGCAAGCCGAAGTGAAGTTGAGGGTTCGTTTGATGTACTTAATTGTTCGTAGATCTGTACTTGATGCTGATGTTTGGGCTCATTTTATGAATTTTGAGTTATGGCCCTGGTTTTCGATTCTGTGCTTTAGAGGTTTTAGATCTTGGATCTTATTCTTACATTAGAAGATATCTTTTTGTTGCTTTGCAACTATGCATGAGTGAATGCTGTTTCCGTGTGATTGGTTTTCAATTATATTCAAACATCAAGTGTCATTCTAGAGTAGGTATTAGTAGATTGCATCTCATTTCTTTTTGAATGTTGAACTGAGCATATTTCCAATGCCTTGATTTCCTGGTTTTTCACATATCTAATCATTTTGGATGTTGAATTTGCTAGGAAATGTGACACTCTTAAAACATTCGAACTAATGCTGTGTTGCATAGGCTTCCTTTCATTTCGTTGAGCTATCTTCATAAATACTTAGAACCGAATATTTTTAAATTCTTGTTAGCGTCAGTTCATAATTTACTATTATCTTATTCAATAGGTTACTGACTGATGTTTCTTGTTGCAGCGTATTGTGTGGTTGCAGATGAATCATCTGGAAGACAAGTACCTATCGCTTTTCTGGAGCGTATCAAAGATGATTTTGTTTCAAAATATGGTGGTGGAAAGGCTGCTACAGCCCCTGCCAATAGCCTTAACAAGGAATTTGGGTATCATACCTGATTCGGTTCATGTGAAAGACATCCAAATTCAATTTTGTCTGGTTAAAATAGCTAATTTGGTTTTACATTACTTGCAGGTCAAAATTGAAGGAACATATGCAGTACTGTGTTGATCATCCTGAAGAAATAAGCAAGCTTGCAAAGGTGAAGGCCCAGGTTTCGGAAGTTAAAGGTGTTATGATGGAGAATATTGAAAAGGTACACTGCATGGGTTTATTGGTATTGAATACTTGTTTTTTATTAGATTGTTTGCCATGGATGGGATACGATGTTATTGAATCCAACTGACTTACCTTAATTCACCTATTTATTTCTTTATTTTTTCTCTTTTTTGGCCAGCTATTTCTCAGATTTGGGAATCTATTGATGGAATAAGGGTTTTTCACTCCGACTTGATGAAATTGTTGAACATTTAGGTGCACGCACATGTGCTCACACAAACATGTCCATAAATGTGCATGTGCGCGCTTTTGTAATGTTGTTAGAACCTAAGTTACCTACACTATTGGGCACTATGGCACAAGTAATGGTAGTTGGGACTCAGGAACTGGATCTGGAATGAGTCTTAAGGATAGAGGTCCATCTTGTTTCCAATGTTCAGGTGAAGGAAAAGTATCCTAGCCTTGAAAAATGTTATGATTATCTGTGGAAGATAAATTTTTCTTTAAAAAGACTCCATGAAGAAAAATAACTTGACCATTTTTTTCTCACTTGTAGACCAGACCTGACCAGGAGTATATTTTGCTAGTCTTTATGATCAATCTTGTTCTTTATGCAGATTGTTTCAATCTTGTGAAAATAGACTCATTCTTAAAAACAGCAAGGACTAAAATACTCAAACCACAAAAACCATATTCTAATAACCACCATGACCTTGTTTACTGTTTCTGGAGAAGAAACAGAATTCAAAAGTAATTCCAGCAAATTGACTGTGAAGGGTTAATTTTTTTTGAGTATAAGATGATGCCTTTTCATAGCGTTTTTTTTTTTTTTTTTTTTTCTTTCTGAATACTCATATGTCCTCATCTTGCGTTTTGATGCAGGTTTTAGATAGAGGGGAAAAGATAGAGCTTTTGGTCGATAAGACTGAGAACCTTCATCAACAGGTCCTCTCTCTCTCTCTCGTGCGTAAGCACATGTTACTAATACTGTGAATTTAAAAACTTGAAATTATCTATTTTTCCCCGTATGTACATGGCCTCAAGTATGTAATGATTCATAAAAGGGCTTTAAACACTTCCTGTATAATTTATGATTGCTTTCCACAGTTCATGAAGTCTAATTCTGAATCTATGGTTTCCACAGTTCGAAATTGATTCATCTTTTCAAGATTTTATTTCCTTTGAAAGAATTGTTATTCTATGTAACCTACTTATGGGGGAAACTTGATCTGCTTACAGGCACAGGACTTCAGAAATGTTGGGACGAAAATGCGGAGGAAGATGTGGCTGCAGAACATGAAGGTGAAGCTGATTGTTTTGGGAATCCTGATCGCACTAATCCTTGTCATAATCCTCTCCGTTTTCCATGGTTTCAACTTTGGAAAATGAGCTTCAAGAAAAGCTTCTGGTCTTGCCAGTCCAAACTTTTGCAATTATATGTAGTATTATTATAAGAGAAAGATCATGTGTCTGTTGCAAGTCTGGTTACAAATATGTGTCAAAAGGCGAAGACGTATTTTTTGTGTGAATGAATGGAACTCCCTATATGATGTTACTACCTAGTCATAAGAATGTTTTGCTAAGAAAAAGAAATTCAAATTGCTTATTGCTTTAAAGCGTATTGTCTCGCATCTTGAAGTGCTTTGCTCATGAATTAAATGCTTTTTTGCAAAGTTCCTGTGGCAGATAGTAATGTGTTTCTGAATTATATTGCAAAGCTGAATTCCATTATACGTCCATGCTTGTTGAAATATTATTGATAGTATACAACATTCGGAATATTACACCATCCAAAACGTTTAAATGAGTAAAATCTGAGTTCAATAAAGAAACAAAAACACTAGCTCCGATGGTTAACAGGGCAGTTGTTGATCTCATAAAGGTCAGAAGTTCGAATCCTGGGATGCCCTTCAAAAAGAACCAAATCTGGTTATTAAATACATGATGAAAAAATAGTAAACACAACAACTCTGAAAATTTTCCAAAACAATTCAATATTTTTGTATCAATTACAAAGTTCATCAAAATTGAAACTATCTTTTATCATCATCATCATCATCATCAAAATTGTAACCAATTTTACTGTTATTATTCCAACATACTCTTTTCCCTCCTCTACAAACCCCACTTCTCAAATTCAAACCCAAACCCGCCACCCCTTTCTCCTCCTCAACCCCCAATCCAATCCTAAACCTCACTCTCCCCATCTTCTTCTCCTCCCCCAATTCCAAGCAAAACCGTTTCTCATTCCCACCATTCCCATTCCAATTCCCACTCTCACTTACTCTTTCACTTTCACTTTCATTCATAACACCACCACCGCCATTCCCAGCCACCATATTCTCCCACAACTCCTCACCATTCCCCCTCTTCGCGACCGTTTTCTTTACATCCGGGAATGCTAGAAGCCATCTTGGCACGTGCAAATCCCTCCCGGAATCCGTTTCCACCGGAAACGGAATCCGTTTCTCTGTATCCAATTTCTCGGCCCGCGGAATCGGCCTGGCGAATGGGGTTTCCTCGTTCCAGCTGACGAATTTGGCGAGATCGGTCAAAACGCTCGAACCCAAAACGCAGAAGCCGTTTTCGTGGAGAAAGGAGGCGCCTTTGAAGCCTTGCACCGACTGCAAGTCATGGAGGGCGTTGGTGAAGTCGAAAACGTTAGTGTTGGTGCGATTGGCCATGGCGGCGTAGGAGGCTGAGGCGGAAGCTATGGCCTCGATGTACTTGATGGCGATGTGGGCTAGGGTTTCGACGGCGGAAGGCTTCGTGGCTTTGAAGCCGACTGATTGACTGATTTGAGACGCTGCGATTCTGGCTATGGCGAATGAGAACTCCGATGGGGTTGGGTTTGGGCTTGTCGTTGGGGGTCCTTGTTGTCTTGGTGTCTTTCGTTTTGATTTTGATTTTTGGGACATGATGGTGACTGACTGGTGGTAGTGGCGATGGTGGATTGGAGAAGAGAGGGTTTTCTGCTTGCAGACGGTTTAGGGTTCGAAACTCTAACCGTGCGACAACTTTGGCCCTTTTATTATTGGCCACTCTTAGATATTTTGAATTAATTATGAGAAAATGGATTTTTTCAACCTCCTATCCAATGCCATCGGAAAAGACAGAAAAATTATAATGTAGTACTAAAATACGGTCACAAGAACATTATTGTATTAATAATTAACGCGAGTAGCATGCGGTATCAGAAAAAACGGAGAAATTATAATATGATACTAAAATATGATCACATGAATATTAATATATTAATGATTAGCGTGAGTAGTTTGCGCAAGACATACGTAAAATTTATTTATTGCAATCTTCTCCTAATTAATTTTCTTCTATCGAATATAAAAATAAATAAATAAAAACAAGAAACATGGAATGTTGTCCAATAATGAACCATGCCAAAACCATATGAGAGTAGTACAAAGAGAAACTGTCCAATTGTATTATTAGATTCTAGGAGTTTTCACAATTTCAATGCCTCTTCTTCCTTCCCCAAGAGATTGAATTACAAGTTAGATGGACAAGCAGGTTTATTTGATGTGCTAATAGCCAGGAGACAAGGTTTCTGGCCAAAGAGATTGTTGCCAATGGAGTTTAAAGATTCATAACAACAAAGTATATAACTATATATTCATGGAACATGCACTTTCACAAGGAATTCTGAACCAGTCACAAGGATAATATTTCTGGCCCAAGCAAAGGGAATTACAATTAGAAGATGAGGTTGCTGGGTTGGACTTGGGCTAGACTTGAAGTTGAAGTTGAAGTTGCTTTAAGGTAGCCAAAATTGGATCTACAACTTGATCAAAAGAGTGGATTGGGCTTTGGGCTAACTAAAGTGCAATGAAAAATTAATTTGGGACCATATGCTTTGGGCTAGCTTTGTTGCCAACGCAACCAAACTACAACTTTATAGCCGATAACTCCAATTTCATTTTTCTTCTCTCATTTTATTTAGGATACTGTTTGCCTTCTTCTCTGTAAGGAGGTAATCCTCTTTCTTGCGATCACAGTTTGACCCATATGCCAAAATAATTCATTAAAAAAAAACTTATGCACACATGCCCCACTGCTATTAGTAGGATTGTAGGAGCTCCTACTTACATAGTAAGGAGGGATTGATGTGTACCATTTTGGCTTAAAGACTTGTTCTATTTGGGGCTTCTACTATAGTTGTTACACGTCATTTTCAAACAGCTATTAGATCTCCTATACCATCCATGAGCATGGCTTTTTTTTTTTTTTTTCCTTAATGAACTTTGGACCAAATGTGGTTCGACCGACTTCATTATCATGATTTATATAGTACGGTCTACCTGCCTCAGCTTGATGAAAAGTTAGATCCCATTTAGAAAATTGCACCACATCCACCTACGAATTTGTTCACATGCCATGAATTTGCATTTAAATTAGTTTTAACTTTTGGAAGATTCTGGTATGACTTGACTAAGATTCTTGGCTTTGGATTCAATAACATGACTTGGAGACCATGCTCTGGTCCAGCATTTGATTCCTTTATAGCTACGACATGCAATGTTGGGATGACCAATAAAGTTTGATGGGCGACATTTACTCTTTTCAACCCCATTTTTTTAAAATGCTCATGGTAGTTGTGCCTAAAGTCTCACTTAATTTTTATTATTTTCTTTTGCTCAAAAGTTTATTCATAGCTTGTTGATGTGTGATATAGGTTGCTAATCCTGCCATAATCTTAGATTTAGGTCACTTTCCATGCCATCACCCTTCTCTTCAACGCTACACTTGAATCTTTCAAAGGGAGGAAAAGTTGGGAGCTCATCTAGAATGGAGTAGTACGTACATCTATTTTCCTCTTGTTTTTTTGTTTTTTTTCTCTCTCTCTCTCTCTCTCTACATATGTGTGTGTGTTTTTAAAAATGGCCATCCCATATGGACAACCTTTTACAAGTTCCCATATGTTGTCACCATTATTCCTAATATGTTTGCAAATAGCGTTAAGAAGATGATTTAAATTCAACTTCAAATGTAGTAGCTGGTTGAACCCTAAATTATAAGTATCTGTTCCTATCAATTTGATTAAATAAAAAAAGTTTACTTAATTACATCAAGATTTGAACTTTAACACAACTCCTAACTCCAACCCCTTCAATATAAGCGAAAACAAGAAAACCCCACCATTCCCTCTACTTTGGACCATATCTTGAAGAATTCAATACCTCTCCCTTTCTCTCCAACTCAAGAACCCATTAAAGTTTTATTGGCCATCTTTTGGGTTTATCTTGGCAATTAAGAATTTGAAGTTTAAGGGTTTAAAAGAAAAGGGAAAAGGAAGTGAGATGATTGATCTGCTGCACTAATTAGGTTTGATGTTGCAATCTTGGAAAACGCATAAATGGGATCATGGGATGAAAGAGAGGTTGTGGCCTTGTAGACTTTAGCATATGCGATTTCTGTCGGTGGGATAAGATTATGTGCTTCCAAGGGCATCTTTCTAACTCAATGAAAAAAGAATGGCTAGCAAAAGGTTCCCCTTTTATTCATATGTTGTTTTTACCTTCCTGGATACTTCAGCTTTATTGGGTTTTGATTCAATTCAAACATGGAATTAATAATCCAACCCCTAGATATTATGCCCTACCTTTACTTCTACTCCACCATCTCTTTATATCCTACCAAATCCATCTTCCTAAAGCAAAACCAATGGCACTCCTCAAAATTCCCACTTAAAGGATGTGCTACTTGGAAGACTATCATAAACTCTCTCTCTCTCTCTCTCTCTCTCTCTCTCTCACATGCTGTCATATGAGTGGGTGCAATGTTATAAAGTGAAAATGTGGTGTTGAGAGAGAGCAAAGGGAGGCAACAACATCAAAATTTTAAGGTGATGAACATAGCTGGTAGCTGGATTGTGTCCCCTCAGGGCCCCACCTTAAATTCAGACTT
Source organism: Prunus dulcis (assembly GCF_902201215.1). Classification (NCBI taxonomy): domain Eukaryota; kingdom Viridiplantae; phylum Streptophyta; class Magnoliopsida; order Rosales; family Rosaceae; genus Prunus; species Prunus dulcis. Next base: position 6,077,036 of record NC_047653.1, on the reverse strand, counting down.
GCTTGGCCCACAACTTTTGATGTAGATCCATATTTTATGCCAGGCTTTGTCCACTCCATCACCATCAAATTCCACCCCCACCTATGTGCATGGAATATGGATATATCTGCAAAGTGGACTTGCCTTCTTTATGACACACCTTTCCATTTCTTTACATTTTTACACTACTGGGGACCAATCCCTAATCAAACATTCAAAGACTAAATTGAAAGAGAGAGAGAGTGAGTAGATAGATACTAAGATCCTCCAATTTAGGTCAGCTTTCTTAGGCCCACTCTCACAAAACTACAATAAAAAAAGAAATGAATGGGGCTGTTGGTTGTGTGTGTCATTTTCATACTTGCCTCACAATTCAGAGAGAGCAGAGCCAACAAGCATACCATGTGGTATGAACTTCGAGCTTGTCCTCTTAACCTGTTATGTTATTGTCTTTTCAATATGGACACACGCATATATACATATGCTGTCAACCCATCAATTTTTTCTTTTCAAATTTTTTTTTTTTTTGGGGAGCCCAGAAAACCATCTTATTGTTTCTTGTGTGTTTTCTGAAAATCAAAATTAGATTAGTATTCAAGTTCCTCTTTGACCAGGCCAGAAAAGAATATCAGCTTTATCTTTTTCTATATTTATTAATTTTTAATTAAATTTGCCATACATGTTGCAGTGTTGCACGTTACCTCCAATTTATATATTTTTTGTGCAGAGTTAGTAGAAACACATGAGTTTTGGAGAGTGATAAAGATGTGCCATAAAAACAAAATTATTGATTTGATATTGTTTTGGTCAAGAACGGCATGTATGGAAAGCAACAAAGTTGGGTTTGCTACTTCATCTCATCTTTCATTTTTATCAATCGAATCGAAGGTGACAAATTGGGTGGTTAGTTTCTCTGAATTGCTACATCACATCTAACAGGAAAGACAACCCTAAATTATATATATTCAATCAAAACCAAATTACTATAAGAACACCTCACAAGTCACAAAACGCCAATAATCTTCACGTCTACAAGCAAGAAACAAGATAACTTGAGACAAAAAAAAAGAGTGAAATATTCCCATTTCTTCTTCAACCAAAATGGTGCACCACGTAAGTGGACATTATTTGTTTATTGGATGCGTGCCGATATTCATCATAAATATATTTATAATATTTTGGATGACAATGAGGAGATGGGTGATGGGTCAAGGCCACAACTTGTTCATGTCATCTAGTACATATATAAACAGATTGTCATAACCAAAAATCCCCACGCAACAAAGAAAGGCCAAAGATTCATTGCACTTTTCTGTGGTCCGCGCCTTGAATGATTAGACGTTAAGTTCGAAGAATTAAAGGTTAATTGTTTGTCAACAAATTGAGGTTTCAAATTCCATTTCCACTTTTATTTGCTTGAGGATACTTCTAAGCTCCCAATAATATCGAGTTCAAGTATTTGCTTGGTAGAGCGATTATAACTGTCAGAGAGATTAGTTTAGTTGGTTGTTAATGTGAGCAAAGTATTTTAGGGTTACTTTATTGTTTAATTAGTACACTTTGTGTTTCTTGTTCAACCGATATTAGATAAGTAGAGATTCAAACACAATACTTCGAATGTAAGAATAACTATTTTTAACCACTTGAATTATAAAATATTGAAAATTAAGAGAGCAACTTACCGACATCTAATATTTTATACTTTAACAAGCCACGTAGGTTGATCGATTTGATGTATGACAATTCTTGAGTGATAAAATAAATAAAATTGTCACTGCACATTTAGAATCGAGTAAAAAGAATGAAAAAAAAAAGATTGAAAAGAAGAAGACGGTTCAAAATATTAAACGGCCGGCCAACACAAACAAATCCAAATGCATGTGAAAGCAATGCGACCTTTTTATTAATATATTTTTTCTTTTTCAACAGAAAAATAAATCAATGATCACACTTGTCAAACATTCGTGATAATTAGAAAAAACGTGAGTGAAAAGGACTAATAATTTATCCGTCTTGGTTAGAGCCAGTATCATTTCAATTGAAATTCACTATACGACTTTTAAAACATTTCAAATCTCAATTTGGACTTTTCTTTTTGTTCTACTTTTTTTTTTTCAACATAAAATTCAACACCTATAGAAACCTCTCAAACATGCCCAATAATTAAATACAGAATTGTACTGCTGCTAAATAGTGCAAATGAAAATTACTAATATCATTCAAATTGAATCATCAATTGCCAATGACTAAGAATACAACATTGGGACCTTTTTTTTCTCGATAATACGACGGAGTGGTTTAGGGTTTTTAAGCCGTTGGCAGTTCTAACAATGGATACTCATGGCTCGGAAACATGCATGGTGGTTGAGACCAAAAAAAAACTTATGCATGGTGCATTTCAGTTAAAATCTTAGGCCTCCTACTTCAATTCATTTTGTCTTAATCCTTATGTTGTAGGGTGCTTTTCGAGGTTGTTTAATGAAAGTTCTTCTTATCGTAAACAAACAAACAAAAAAGATAGAATAATTTTATCCTAACTTAATATGAAAACAACATAATGAATAAATTTCCATCATTACGTCAATCAAATTGTTTGTGACGTGATTTTTTTGATACATAATACGAATAATGATGATAATAAATCATATCATGGGACCCATGTTAATTTTCAAATTAAATTACTGAATCCATTATTATATATAAGTTAAATGTAGTAAACTACATTTTTCTTATGCGTACATCTCGACTAAATTCAAGAGGGTTTTTGCTTAGATAGTATTGTTAATTTTTCTCAACAATTTGGACAGATTTTTTTTAAAAAAAAAATACATTTCTCTTATGCGTACATCCTAACTAAATTCAAGAGGGTTTTTGCTTAGATAGCATTGCTAATTTTTCTCAACAATTTGGACTGAAATTTTTTTTTAAAAAAAAAAAGAGGGGACAACTTAGATAACACATTAATTGCATGACATGTTATGGTCATGTTAATTCAGTCGACTTTCACTTTCAATCCTTAGCAAAAACAAAAACAAAACACAAAACACAAATAAGGAAGCTTCTGTTTCAATTTCTTGTGAACAATAATCGTCCTTAGATGATAGCTTCATATCCCGCCTTAATTAATGGAGGACGAGAGCAAGATTTGTGCTTCAATGGCGTGGGAAGACCGTAATCTGTACAAACATGTTTTTGTTTCATTCTTTTGTTTTTGTTTTTGTCTGTCTCTCTGCTCTGCATGTCGCAATGAGTTCTCCACCTCACCATCCAATGAATAAATAATAAAACGAAGATTTATTTTTTTAATCACAAGGCTCACAAGCTTTGTGATATTATAAGATTCCGAGGAGTCGGAGGAGCACTATTATTTTTATTTGGTTTTCAAATAAAAAGAAATGGTGACAGTCACCATCCAAACATGCATGCTTTGGATAAACATGGTCATTCTAATTATATTTTAAATCTCTAAACAGAAAGGTTTAATATATAATTAACTTGTTCTGAGTTTCCAATTAGTCTCGTGCTGGTCACTGAGGGACAAAAGATCCCAAATAATGGGTCCAAATCCAGTTTTAGCAAAATCCACAACAAATCTGCATCATCAAATGTTGCTTTCGAGTAGACCGTCCACCATTATTTATTAATTATTTTATTTGGGGAATTTTATTCCCCCTTCTCACACCAACTCGGATACGCAAGTGCTCCTGCTATAATAATCTTGATATTCTTTTCTTTTGTTTTACTACGTGGTGATCATATCATGATATTCTCTTCTTTTCTTTTGTTGTTGTTATTAAGACCAATAATTAAGTATGAGAGAATCTTGAAATTGGGTCATCTAATCCAACCAACAGATTCCGCTCCAGGCCTATATCCAGCACATTATTTTTGTTCTTTAACAAAACAATATCTTTATTGAGTATTACTAAATTTCGTTACGATACATCCTAAAATAAATTCAAAAGGGTTTTTGCTCGATTGAGCAAAACTATCAATTTACATAGTGCATCTAGCTAAACAATGAGCCACCCCATTACATTAACGAGGCACATGAGAGATGATCACCCCGATAGTCGAGGAATCAAGAGAGCCTTAGCATCTTCAATAATATGACCAAAAGCTGAGAAGTCTAAGCTCCAAACACCACAACAAGCCTTCACATACCGCCAGCACCTCAACATGTTCGGCCAAAAACACATCTTTGGACCTCCTAATACAGGCTGCAAAATTTCCACGCCAATCTCAATCCACGACACCCGCACCTCCCAAACTAAGGACTTGATTAAGAGCAAGGAATAATTATATATCCACATCAGTTTATTAACTTATCTAACAAAAATGTCCACGCTTGAACTTATCTCTGACAATTTTAAAAGAAATTAGCAAGGAATAATTAATCATATCCCGAACATCACATGCTTTAAGTAATTAAATACATGTTGAATATGATTAATTCTCCAACGTTAAGCTAGCTCCATGTTAAATCTCAAAAGTCTCTAGCTAATTAGAACAGAGTTTCATTTGTTCATATTTCAAACATTGTTTATTTCATAAGCTATTGTAGTAGGTAAAAAAATTCATTTATTTTCAACGAGTAAGATGCTATTAGCTAGGCAACAAATCATCATATTATTCAATCGTTATTGACAATAATACGATTGTTGGATCTTTGAACCTATTTAATTAGGGACATGCATGTTCGAAAGCAATAATATATATATATATATATATATAATTCCCTCCTAAGTTAATGGCGCATGTGCAATGTACGGAGGTTTGAAAATATTGGGATTTGATTTAGAGTGAAGTAGCTAGGCAGCCGGTGCATGTGATTAGGTTTTTCCTGGAGCATATATAGTACTGAATTTATGTAAGCAGACAGACATGAACTGACTGCTTGCTGTTCATGAGGCATGCATATATAATGGCATATCATTTTCTCAACTAATTCCATGATGCACGAATTAGTTATGTCCTGCAAATTATGCTTTCAGGAAATAATACAGTGGAATCGAAGCTTCTCGCCTCATTCAATCCCAATGAAGATTTCGGAATTCACATTTCTTCTACTTGGGAAATCTTGCACATCACTTTATTTCTAAACTTTGGTATCTTCTTAATAAAGTAGACAATTATATATCCAAATTTCCAGCTAAATGCGTAGCCCGCTGCTATAGTCGTTTATGCATATATGGACAACGCAAAGTATATAGCTTTTTATGCATATTTGGAGACTAGCCTTTTGCAAAAGTAAAACCTAGTGCTATGTTTGCTATCTCGAGAGAGCTCTGTGTTTCAATAAGTGACTCGTTACATTAGCTACACACATATTTTTAGAAATTGGTAAAAACTGTTTGTCCCGTTTACACCGCTCAAATCAAATTAATATGAGGAGAATCAAACTGCAATTAATTTAGTTTGGGTTGGTTTGGTTTGGAAAAACTGATCCCTACTCTATTTGAACTTGACGTTTAAATCTGACCGTACTCATCTCACACAACACCAAACTCATTTGAGAGCTCGCTGCCAAACACTATCAGACCACCAAACTCACCTTACTGCATAACACTCCATCAGACTACAAAACTCACCTTGTTGCCGAACTTGATGCTTCACTTGACAAACCTAAATTTTAATTTATTTTTTTTCAACCTAAACCAAAAATACCGATGTTAATACCTCTTTTTGATGACTTCCTCGATATGTATGAAGCATCCATGAGACTTGTTTGCATCAATCAATTACTAAATAACGATGAAACAAATTATTTAAGTAATACTAAGGATTTTGGAAGTAGAGTTTTTCGGTTTTATGTTTGATTAGGGTTGAATATGGTGAGTATGATGCATTTATTAAAATTATATTTATTTCACAATTCAATATATCATTTGTGGTAATTTTATATTAGAATAAATTAGTAATTCAATAAAAAGTTCAATAATAGACTGTCCTCAATTAATTTTAAGGTTCATTTAATAACACCTTTAATCGTAACTTCAAAAGAATCAAATTTGACACCACTTTTTCGACTCTTCTCATGTATAATATTTGTTAGTACAGAATTCAATAACAAATCAGTAGTTAGTCGTACCCTAATTAACAATAATGTAGGCGTTCTATTTCAACCCCAAACACAAACAGTAGTCTTCCATCTTATTGCATGTTAAAGAAATGGGTATGAGCATGACCACATTGACTTGACATTGGGGATCCATCTTGGGCCGACAATTTTGTTTTCTGTTAGCCTTCAGCTTGTGCCAAAGCAATAAGTCTTTGAACTCCATGTATGGACGCCAACTATGTATCTACTTTTTTTCTCATCTTGTTGTCAAACATTAATAGCACCCACGTCTTCTCCACTCCACCTCCACCACCACCCTCAACTTCATCAATTCTGAAATTCCCAAAAACAATTTATAAAATATACAAATATAGTAACGTAAAAAGAGGACAAAATATAGAAAATTGGTCCAATCTCTCGTCACCTTTGTTTTGTTTCGTTTTTTCTGTAAGTTCTACGAATGCATACTTGGGTAATGTAGAAAGCACGATGTGATATAAATAAATAATTGAAATAAATAAATAAATAAGTTTGTTTTGTGAGTACGACTTTGTTTTGTTTTTATGTTGCACACCTCATCAAAAGCCAAAATCAACTTTGTGATTATTGTGGCCTCAAAGGCGTCATAAAGGCGAATATATACACATACCACTTCACCAAGAAGAGTCCGTGATTAAAAGCTTAATAATGTATCAATTTCTATATTTAAGTAGGTAATCTCTGTCACCTGCTTATCAATAACTTAAGCATATGTGAATTATGTCAGTTGGACAAGGAAAATATGTCCGTCCTTTTAAACCCGAGTTCGATTCCCTTCCTCTTACATTAGAATAGTTTATCGTATTGTAAAAATAAAAAAAATAAAAAATAAAAAAATCTAATAAAGTAGAATAAGTCATCCTCTGAATTAATTAACAGCAAGGTTGTGCAACTTTTAATTTTACCGTTGGTGTGTCACAAGAATCATAATGGATAGGTAGACCCAATCCATCAAAGTGGACATAGAAAAGGATGATAAGCTTTGGTCGCTTTCTCCAGCAGCATACATATCTCTATGCATCATTCCTGACGTGCCTCACGCCTTCAAAAGTCATCAAATCCAAAGTTGTGAAATTGCTTTCAGCTTTATCTCTCAAAAACTCAACCCCACACAGTGGTAATTTTTGTAATATATGCTCTAACAGTAAATAAATATATTCATTTCTCATTTAGTATAATATCATCTTAATTAACAAGCTCCTCCTTCAATTGCGAATACATAATCGATTAACAATGACACATTGTCATAATAGAGAGAAACACTTGTGTGCAACGGGATGTCATTATTTTACTATTCTCGTTCAATCACGCTATGCCACAAGTGATATTTTTTCACTTAACATAGTGTGATTGACTAAAAATAATAAGTGAAACAATGCTATCCCCTTTTCATTTCATATAAGTTTTGCTGTATAATGGGGTGCAAGTGAGATTTGTAGAAGAAACAAAATTGCAAACTTATTTTTCTAGGTTTTTGATGCGTAGCAGAATGTGGTTGGAAGTTGAATTAAAAGGGATAATGCTGTGCTTTGGCTTTAAATAGCAAAGGCATGGGGACCCATTAAGCACATTCGTTTAAACAAACAAAAAATTGCTTGTCATTACAAATTAAGGCTTTCTTAGTCAAAGAAAGAGACATTTAGATTGAGTTTTTGCTTGACCAAAAAAAAAAAAAGATTGAGTTTTTGCTTGAAAAATACCAATATAAATAAACAAAAACTGTATAATATAATTATTCTGGGGTTTTCATTTGGACAAGACAGAGAGACATCAATTTTTGACTAGAACCCAAGATGGAATCAACCCTATTCAAAAAGGAACATAACCCCATTATTCAATCATATCATTGAGAGATTGAAAGCAAAAGATTTTGGCCCACAATTTCAGGGCAGCATATAATTTTGATTAAAGTACGTGACCAGTGACCACACTGTGGCCCTATATAATATATGCACAAATTTTCTCTATCAATCCCTGTTGTTTTGTCCTGCAGCTTCCAATGGAGAGAAATTCCAAGAAAACGACCTCTCCTCCTCACGTCTCCATCAATTTGGTTCCATTTTGGTGTTTGTTTGCGTTGTCAAAGAGAATTCAAATTATTTTACTTAGCTGCATTGTTTGTCAATTAGGCAGAAATCCAAGAATAGATTTGAGTGGAAGCCTGCGGTGCACGAAGTTGCGGCCAAGAATAATATTAACCCTATTAATGCCAAATACAAAGTCGATTACTCGGAGGAGGAAAAAGATGGCAAAATATGGACTGTCGATGTCCTTTTCTTTATATAGACTTCATCTCATCTTGTGAAGGGAACAAGGATGAGTGGGAGATTTCAACTATTTCTTTGACAAAACATGTTATGGTGCGTCTAAAGTTGGGAATCAAATTCGTTGGATACAATGATTTTTCAACTAATTTTTTCTTGCATTCTAGACTGATCAAATTCAAACAAACCATCATTATGGGAATCATGATTAAACAGTTCAACCAAATCTAATTATTTAAAACATGGGTAGAATGAGTTCTTTATTTCAACAGTGTTTGAAAGTGCCTTTAGGTGAGAACATAGGAATCTTCGTCCGGACTAATTTCTTATTTTTCTCTATAATAAAGTAATTCACGAATTCGACAACACGAGAGAAACTTTATTTATTCATCAACAATCGAAGAATGAGATATTTATAATTTAAATGTATAAATTGTGGTTTTACTTGTTTGTATTAGTACATCAATACTTGAAAAGTGCGTGCTGTATTGGCCATACATATGCATATCATCTGAAACAACCGAGGATATTAAATTCAGCTAATTTAGGGAAAGTTCCACATTAAGCATTTGATTAACAATTGAGACGGCGGCATTCATGAACACGACATAGTGGTGTCGAATCATCTGATCTCAATGACTGACCTAATTTTCACTAATTGGGTTGGTTTCATTGTCAATTAAATCAATAATCACATTTAATTAAGCATATGTCCTCAAATTACGGATCTTTGGACTTTTGGAGGGACCAAGTGCTCGTTTTTGCTTTAGCATAAAAGCATGATGACTTTATCATGACTTCCATTTCACTAGCTTTGATCATTTAGCTACCCACTTCAGAAAAGCTCCCCAATCCTACTTCACCTCTTCCTTGCAAGATTATATTTACTTCATTAAGTTAAGGAAAATACTCTCAAATATCACTTACTATTACAAAATTCTCAAATAACATCATTACTCTATCAAATCGACAGCACCAACAGCATATTGATACTTTATTTATATACCCTTTAAAAATGTTAGATGTCAACATAATACTTTATTATCGACAGTATCGACATAATATGGAGATGATATCGATATAATGAAACTACCTGCTATAGTGATAGTGTTATTTGAAAACTTCACTATAATAACTACGTTTTTTTTACCGGGCAATCTTACACATCATGTTGTCCAATTATGAATCCAAACACATGGCATTCAAACAAGAGTTACTATATCCAATAGTTCAAATTCATAGTCACAATGCAAAATTATCAAGAAATAACATACTAAACAAGAATCTACTTAATTAATAATTTTAATTCTTGTTTATTTTTTGTTGAAATGATTCAAATTCATATGTGAAAGCCATCATATTTTCCATATAAAGCCAAATGAAAACGTCAATTCATTGTTATTCTTACTTTTATCATTTAGTTTTTAGCTTTTCGAACAAGATAATCCAAGTGGAAAGTAATCATAGTGCTTATAACATTAAACAAGGAGATATGCTTCTTGGTTATCAGAACCACTACACATATCTAGATGCTTTTGCATCATGATATTTTTTTTTTTTCCTACTTGTGTGGTTCCCACATTTGAAAACTTTTAGAATCATCATGGGATCTTCCAAGTGGTTGGCATATAAAACCGACCTCTGCGGATATAAAAGGAGAAATAAAGGGCCGGCATGGCTGGCTAGTGGCCATTGATGCTTGCAACACTAGATGTGAAGTGAAAAGGTAGATGCAATTCTAGGAACTTCATTGGAAACTTCTAAAATAAATCTAAATTTGAACCAGCTATAAATCAATTAAGGAAAATAAATAGTGGGTTTTAAGCCACTATTAAGACTCCACATAGGGCAAATGACCCATTAGTGTAGTAATTTGGATCAAATGCTCTTCTAAAAAAAGATCTTAGGTTCGAGTTCTAACATCTGTATAGTGTGTGTGAGTTCAATATGTTATCATCCCGTTCAATAAAAAATGTCATTTAAAAATAAAAATAAAAACTCCACCTAAGAATCATAACTCGTAAAACAAACACAAAGCTAAAATATGCCATTATGTTCCTCTCTTTTTTTTTTAAACAATAATATGTACGTTAAGCTTTTTCTGTCATGTGCTAGGAGGGGTTTATTATTAGTATGTTTTGTATTTGTCAAATGGAAAACAAATCTGATAAGATAAGCATAACCATAAACTTTATCTTTTTTTATTTTTAGTGCCTTTAATTTTTTACATATTCAATTCCAAGCCAATGCATATATTCAAAAATTCTGTATTCGAATTTCTCCTCTCTTAATATCGCTTGTATAAAGAAAGAATTCTAAGCCGATATTTTACTACTAATATATGTAAGCATTCTTAACAGTGCAACATGCAATAGTCAATGCATGATTTGGTTTTCCTTCTATCTCCTTGTTTCGTGTTTGCATGCCTTTTTTCTTTGGTTTGTATTTTACCCTTATTTTTCTTTTGAGGTGGTTAAAGTGAAGCATACGTTATGAGCCCAAATGGGATGATGAATGCAAAGCAATAATACAAGGAAGGAGAGAGAGAGAGAGAGAGAGAGAGAGAGAGAGAGAGAGAGAGATGAGAGATAGTGGATATGGGAATCCATCTGTCTACATTTACATTTACTATCTTCTTTTGGTGGCAAATGCTTTTCTTTTCCTTCCTTTTCTTTATGCTCTCCTTTTCTTTCCTATTCGATTGTGCGTGTTTGTGAGGGAATTAAAGAAGATGTTAGATAGTTTCAGACAAGGTGGGGTTACTGTTCTCTCAAATTCAATTTGGTCAATACCCCATAATTTGGTTGCACATTTTGGCCCCCCCAAATTCAATTTTGGTGCCTGAGAAATTTAGATGCCAATAATTTCATTTCATTGCTGGTCATTTTATCTGCTGCAACTTCACCATTGACTTTGACTCTAAGTTAATGTTCTCTATATTTTTGGTACTGCAGGTTGTGCAAATTGGTAGGACTTCAATATTTCTTGTACTTGTTAGGAAAGAACTTAATGGGAGAATTAAAAACATATACTTGATTTTGACTATAAAACAAAAATGTAATGCTGTGACATTATTTGGGAGTAATTAGAAAATTACTCCATATGATGCATTCCTTACGAGTGACCTAAATTCTAAAAATTGGAGAAGAATTTGCATTTCATGTAAAATTGAAAATAGACAATGTGATATGTATATGCATTATTTGTCAAATGGAAGGGAGATTGCATTCATAAAAAATTTCATACCATTAACTGTCGGATTGTTTGGAGATTAAAATTAATTACAAGTTATATTAATGGCATGTTTGATTCATGTTTTACTCTTAATTTGAGGGAATCTTAGAAGGTATAACCTACTCAATATAAACTGAATTTGATGCTTGTTTAATGGGAAAGAAGAAGCCAAACTTTTTTTAATCCATTTTAGGAAGAGTTTAGTTTTCTTCTAATCACTCGTTTGGATCTACACCCTCAAAAACACAAAAACAAAAAAGAAAAGTATTCACATGGGACAAGTTGTGTTTTACAATACAAGAGATAAGCATACAACTCAGAATGGTCTCATCATCTCATTGCATGGAATCTTTTTATGGCAAGTCTAATTTGTTCTTTCTCTTTTTCGGTTAATAAAAATTAACCCATAATTAGAAAATAAAAATAAAAACTAACCCAACCCATGAGTTTTGGCTCAAGTTACTTTCACTTGAACAAATGGTTCAAATCATAATAAAAGTTTTTTATAGATTAAAAAAATGTAAAATATATATATATTAACCCTAATTGGCAATTGGAGAAATTAAAAAAAGTCTATTGAGTGTTACATACCTTAACCACCCTAAGGATTTGGTATCTGAAAGGGTAATAAAACAGCTAGGAAAAAGATTATAGGGCCCTTAGCCAAAAGAAATCACATGTGCTTATGGGTTAAGCAATAATTAATTTCAATTGGCATGCACATAATTCAACCTAATTTGTTCATCCGTAGCTGTACTTCTTAATTAAGTGGTTCAAAGTAAACATGATGCGATCTAATTTCCTATTAATACGCAAATGTTTATGAATTAATTATTTTACTAATCAAAGATTATTATTATTATGTGCACAGTTTGACTAAGAGACAGACAAATCACAAAACACACCCCCAACACCACACTTTAAAAAAGTTTGGAAGCGATCATTAATTTGTTGACAGTGAATGAAGGCGCACAGTACTGTGTGGACCCGTGCCGCACCGGATCACTCACCCTCCACCCTTGATTTGTCCGTACACGGAGACCGCCAGTTAAAGGAAGGGGACAAGGTAGCAAAACGGGGAAACCGCTGCGAAACGGAAATGTTGACCCCACAATGTCTGTCCCCACCTCCATTCCAAAGGACAGAGTGGGGGCCCCATCCAGACGTGGCTAGTGGGTCAGCTTTATTGTCCTCACACGCACACACCGTCACACGTGGGACAGTGCCCAATGGGCCCCACTCTCCTCAAAATCCCATGATAAAAAAGTCACGTACACAACGAGTGCCCCGCTGCTGTGCCTGTGCCTGTGCTGTGCTGGTTTCAGGAAAAGTCCTTTGGCTCCATTTTGGTGACGTGGCAGCCTTCTGCGGAGGGCACCACGCCAATCGGATACGTGGCGGATATGCTGCAACGCCATTAACTGCAAAAAATCACAGCGTTTTGATAATAAAAAACCCAGTCAGCTTCCTGAAGTTCCGTTACTATCCCTGGAAGTTTGATCTAATTACGGAAAGACCAGAGGAAATCCATGTGTAAATGCAATGTGAAGGGAGGTTTTTTCTCTGGATAAGGAAAAATCAACAAAACTTAAATTGGACCAAATCTGACAAAATCTGTCACTTCCATGTTTTACAATTAATTTTGTTTGGGATTCTTTTTTAAGTTTTATTTCTTTTTTCAAATTAAAAAAGTTATAAATTTTTTATTGTATAAAAATGGGATTTTTCTTTGTTGGGAACACCTTTAACTTTTGCTCTCTCTCTTTCTCTCTCTCTGCCTCAGCCTAATAAATTGATTCAGGCTCTGTAGTCGCCACCTCTATTGCGTGCTTTCTGCCTCATCTCATCTTCATTCTCTTGAAGCTCTCATTCCATTTCTCTTTATATTTTCTCTCGAACAACAACAACAACAACAGAGCAAGAAGAGCTAGAAGAATCACAAGAAAAGCATAGCAGAACCAACCAACCTTTCTTCTTCATGGCAGTTGAAGCTCAGCACCTCCACCATGCGGCTCTTATCCCATCTCAGTTAATCCCAAATAGGTACATGCCAGCCCTTCAAATCACCTTCTTCTACATGGGTTTTCTCTGGTTTTCAATTTTCTTACGTGGGTTGTGTTTTATTTTTGCAGAGATTTCATCAAAACCAACCAAGGAAACGCCAATATTTACAGTACACAGATGGACTCTGGCCTGCTTTTGTCCGCAACAATGCCTGAAAATCTGCTTCCCATGTACCAATCGCCTTTCTGTGAAGCAAATAAAGCTTCGATGAACAAGCAGGCGGAGAGTGGTCTCACATACAACAACATATCTGCTCCTAGAAAGCGGCCTAGAGACCAATTAATCAACGACTTCAACAATTTCTCAGTCCCTCAGAAGACCAAAATGTCCGTTGGTGCCTCATCTTTTATGGACCAAGACATTGCCTTTCAGATCCAACAACAGCAATCTGAGATCGATCGCTTCATCGCCCAACATGTAAGTTTGATTCCTCTACCATCTTTTATATCTTCCCCTTCTTTTTTCTCTTTCTTCAATATTCCTCTGTTTCTCTCCCCTGTTTTAGGCCAAGCTTGTAGTAAATTTTCACTCATGTTTTCTATAAAGCCTTGTGCCATTCACCATAATGAATGAAAAATCCAAAAACCCGGATTTTCATTTTTTTTTTGTTATCTCCTTCTGTTTTCTTGGCCATGAGACAGAGCATTGTCATGAAATTTAGAAAAAAAATTTTATTCCTCTATTGATTTTGGTTTCTATGGCTATTTTGACAGACTGAGAAAGTGAGAATGGAACTCGAAGAGCAAAGAAAGCAGCAATCGAGATTGTTAGTGTCGGCAATCCAGGAGAGAATCGTGAAGAAACTGAAGGAGAAAGACGAGGAGATACAGAGGATGGGGAAGCTCAATTGGGTCCTTCAAGAGCGAGTCAAAAGCCTATTCGTTGAGAACCAAATATGGAGGGACATGGCGCAGACAAACGAAGCCGCAGCCAATTCTCTACGCACCAATTTAGAGCAAGTCCTGGCGCACGTTAGCGAGGAGCACCAAGCTGGTGGCGGCCCCCCAGCCGCCGCGGTGGCAGACGATGCGCAATCGAGCTGCGGCAGCAACGATTACGGGCGGGATGAAGAGGCGGTTGATGGTGGTGATGCGGTGGTTGGAGGCGGCGGAAACGGTGGTTGTGGTGGTGGCGATAGGATGTGTAAGAGGTGTGGGGTGAGGGAGTCAAGGGTGTTGTTACTGCCATGCAGGCATTTGTGCCTGTGTACAATGTGTGGGTCCACCCTTCTCAATTGCCCTGTATGTAACTCTGTCATGAATGCCAGTGTGCATGTTAATTTCTCTTAGGATTTTTTTAGTCCTCAGAAATTGAACAGAAAAATATTGTCAAATACTTTTTGGACAAAAAGGGAAAAAAAAAAAGAGTAGGATTACAAATTTTGTTTCTATTGGGTATATTTAATTTCCATCATTTTTTTAACTTTTTATTTTCTTTCCATTTGAGCAATGTGCATGATGAGTTTCATACCTAATTGGTCTCACTGCTTTAAGAAAAGCAATTTAAGGGAAATCGGTTTTTCTTCTTTTTTTGGGCTGCATTGAGAGATACTGAGTTGTTAACCAAAAGCAGAGGCAAAAAGAAATTGTCAAACACTTTACAATTGCGGTATACCTACCCCCATTTTTTTAAAACTTGGATCTTCCTTTTCTTTTTAATCAGAATTTAACTTTTCCCATCTGGTGTGGCAAGGCATCCATCCACAGCTTTGGAAAGTTTCTTGGGCGGTGGGTTGAATTTTGTGAAGAACAAGATGCATATGGTGGGCATCTCTTATCTCTTCTTGTTGGGGTCTTGTTCATGCATTATGCAGCAATGCCAAAGCCTTTCGAGTTGTTGGGTTTGGACAGAGAGCTCAAAATGTCATAAAAAAAAGCAGCAGGTTAAAAATGTGTATGCCAACAATCGTGAGACGTCAAAATTAGCATCATATCGTCTTCGCCAATGTGGGGACCTCCATTATTATTATTATTTCAATTGCTCTCCTTCCTTTGTAGCTTTCCCAATTTTTCGTAGGGTAACTTTTACCAGTTTTTCATTTCTTTCTTGGGGAGAGAGTTCAATACTTTTATGAGGGTTTTTCGTTCTTTTTTCTTGGGGACCTCCATATTCAACTAGTACATCATAACCTTTGGTTTTTGTTCCACGTTGTTAATCGGTTTCACATGCACGTTTATGCCTCTTAATTAAATGATTTAATTTGGGTTGGTTTACAATGATCTAATTCGAAGTTCACTCGAAATTCGAATTCATTTAGATCAGTAATGACAGTGGATTTGGTTAGAAGTCAAGTTAAGTATGTGTTTACCATCTCTTAACTTGATCGAGATTGAATTTAACACGAATCAAGATTGTTGGCAAACTGAACTCAATCCGAATCACTCAATCTTAACCTACAATTAACCCAACTTTGCTTAATCCAAGCTATATGTCACCTTGCATATTTGCCAAGTTTGAATCCTTTGCTTGATAAGAGAGAACTTTGTGCAATCATTCATCCCATAAAACCTATAGCTTTTATGGACTTGTTTACTCATGCGTCTTAGTGGCAAAATCCACACCTCACTTATGGAATGCTTATGGGAACATCACAAACCACATTATTATTTGCTTTTCTTCTTTCTGCTTAAAAAGAAGTGTAAGTAATTAGACAATCATCAAACATGCGCAATAGGATATGGAAAAAAGCATGATATTGTTGTACTTGTCAATCCAGATGAAATGAAATGATAATGTTTGATCAGATCCTCTACCCCTTTCCTTTTTAACTTTTCCATGTTTGCTTTTGATTCTTTATATATATGTGACTTCTTTCTTTCCATTCAATGTCTCAGATTTCTTGCAAAGCAAAGGAACTATACTTAAAAAGCGACCCGTATCCACCATATTACTCATTTGTCTAATCAATTGACACCAACTTCTCTCTCTCTCTCTCTCTCTCTCTCTCTCTCTCTCTGTATTGTGGTCACTATGTTATCTGGAAGGTATTTTATACGTTTAATGTGAACCCAAATATTAAAATCGGGGGAGCAGGAGCAGGAACCTAGACTCATAAAACTAATGGTTTGGTATCTCAAAATTTTATTACCAGTACTCAGAAATGCTTTTGGTGATGCCATTAAGATTATGTCTGGATGCAATCAGAGGGCAAGTCAAACAGTTTGAATGATACTTACTTCAAATATAAAAATCTACAAGTACATTCTCATATTTTGCATCCGGCTGCCCCGGAACAAAGGATCTATTATGGAACAGTTTGCATGTGATTCTGTGCAGTTTCATCTTTCTCTGTGTATAAACAATTGGAGAGTCGCACAAATGGCAAATAAAGATGAATTTGATTGACAATGGAGGGGGATATATAATGCATATCAGTTTGTACATAAGAAAAAGTTGATGGTAAAATGACTAGTGAGTATTTACATCAGATCACGTACGTAATTAATCGCAGAGTCTATATAATTTTGAAAAAGAAAATATTGCGTCAAAATAATTTATGTATTGTTGCAACTACTTTATTTTTTCATAATAATAAATACAGATCTCAATTCACAACCACACGTAACTCATGCTTAAAGTACGCATTCATTCTTTGACCACTTACAATAATAAAAATTAAATGACGACATTCAATTCAAATGACCATAATTCTGACAATTAAAATAACGTCATTTATGCCTTGAAACTCGCTTCTTGAAACACTGCATACCATTAAAAGAAAGCGTTCAATAACAAACAACAAATCCATCAATAGCTAGTTTTGAAGTTTTGAAATGACCATGAACCTTACAACTCAAGTGGCATGGCATGATATGAGACTAGGTGAGATGAAAGGTAAATCATAATTCAAAATTTTTTGAATTAGTTTCTAAACAAGCTGTAGAAGAAAAGTGCTTTCTCATAATTCAAAATCCATGCACCAAGAGAAAATTCATTCTCTATCTACTTACAACAACAAATTTGAATGATCGCATTCAATTGAATTCACAAAAATGCTGACATTATGAGTAAGTGGTGTGAGATGAAAAGTAGATCTTACGTTTGATTCTCCATCAACCCAAAAGCACAAAAACAAAAACAAAAACGAGATTGAGATCCTCTTTAATGATAATGTTTTTACTTAGTTACTTTTCTCTTTCTTTTTCTACAGAGAAATAATAATTTGTCCCAAATTTTACAGTGTGTTTATTTTTTACCACCACCATCACTCCATCCATGCACGAAGAAAAAACAAGAAAAAGAGACGTGGATAAATAGTGGGCTTCTTCGCTCACTCAGAATTCACAAGTGTCCAAAACTAGGGGTGGGTGGGGAGTGTTGTTTAGCAATGACGTGGACATGTGGCAAGTGCAAATGCCCCCCTGACACGTCAGACTGATGCTTATTAACATTAGTGGGACCCATAAAATGGATGGCCTCTATTATTTGTTAAATATTGCTTGGTTTCAGAGCAGCATCCATCATTCAGAAACAGCAGCTTCATCAGCAAATGTTGCAACTGCCTATCCATAAAGGATTTGACTATCCAAAGCATAAAACAAGAACAAGCAAAGAGAAAATAAATAAATAAATAAATAAATTAAATTTATATTATTTTTCTCTGTCTTGTAGCTATTGTAATACATTGTGGCACCGGCACGCCAACCCATGAATGAAACTATACTAAAAATAAATCAGGTGTATTTAAAATGGTAGATAGTGAATGGCAGTCTACGAGTACGACTAGGTACCATATATATAATTTCGAAAAGTATGACATGTTTCTAATTTTATTGATTATAGATAGGATCGAAAACCATATAAGCCTTTGTATTTAATTTTTTACAACGAGAGAAATTGAAAATTACTATAATGTATGAGAAGAGGAATCGAATTCAAATTTAAAGCAACGAGCACGTTGTAACTTCATCTTATTTATTGATTATAGATATTCCTTCTTTGAAATTTTATTGAGGCTGTAAATTTGGATTATTCACTTTCCAATTTACATTGATCAGGTCACATCAGTGTTCTTTTTTACCTACACATCGCTGAATGAGTTCTTCTCTATTATTGTACTAACGTATAGTACAAACAATAATAATGCATGCACCATGCACCCGATCTATCTATGTCGACGTACATAATTTATTTTCTTACTTTTGCAAACTTTGAGTTATTACCTTGTTTTTAAAAAAATAAATAAATAGAATTGTTTGTTACTTTAATTTTACGAGAGCAATAATAATGTTTTATAAAGGGAAAAATGACAGTTATACAGGAAAATAACTTTTCACTTGAATATTAGGTATCTGCAACTCCATTTGGGCAACCACTTATGACATTTCCAGCAAATGGATCAGAAGAAACAAAAAACAGAAAAGATGATGTTATGTTAGGTTAGGTGCACAAAATAAAGCAAGAGCCTTGAGGTTGTAAATAACATGTGAGATTGCCCCCACCAGCTTTTACTCTCGTGGGTCTTGGGGTTCTGTGAACTCTCTCAGAAAAAGAGAGAGAAAAAAAATAGAGTGCAAAAGAAGAACCCTAAAAATACGCCAAAGAGAAGAGACTAGCAGAAAGCGTACGTTAATGGCTTTGTGTCAGGCTAGCTAGCATATATATATATATATATATATATATATATATATATATATATATATGCTAGGTCTCTGCTTTGGTGAAAACGTGTACGAGCCACATAGTTGGGCACCACTGGATTTTCTGATGATTTAGGGTTTGGATCAGATCAGATGAAGCAGAGGGTCCTGCAAAGCTGGAGGGTACAATACCGACAAAATTAGGATTGGCAGTGCTACTGTGGTGTGGTCTAATTGGTAACTCAACCATAGTGAAATTTAGGAGTTATCGTCTGCCACCGACTGAGAGAGAGAACCTAGGCCTAGCTTTTCTTTTTTCCTATTTTTGTTGTTGTTGTTATTGTGACCACAGCAACAATATAACAATAATATAAATTATTGCGTTTAATTTCTGAGTGACACGTGATCGTTACGTTGGTTGATGCTAGATATCCAAAAGCGCAAGTGGCAGTGGACAAGGCCCCAACAAACGCAAGATTACAATAATGTGCTAAATTGGGAAGATTTGGGGAGGAAGTGGGGTATTTGTTTGGTTTAGGGTTGTCTCTTCCTCCTCGCAAAAAGATATTATTCTTTGAAAACTTGCTCTCAATCTCAATCCCCGCGTTATATGAAGAAGAAGATGTGCATATATCTTGTTGTGGGGTCAAAAACTTGCTAATGTTAGATGTGGTTGTCTTTGCTTTTTCACACATGTACTCATGTTGGTCCTTTCACAATCCTGTCCCACAATAGCTAATGGTCAAAACAACATCAAAACCCAACTTGTATTTGAACCATTTCTAAGGGTAAGCATGCTACCAAGTTTTCCTCGCTTGATGTTCAAGTTTTGGTTGCTTTATAGAATATTTAGCCAATGTCATTGAAGGCTATCCATACATATTCTAAGAATCATGTATATCGTTTTAATTTGTCGGTTAAGTCAAGTTACTGGAAGTTTTTACTCATGTATATCATATTACTATTGAGATGACTCGCTTTACTTTGTACTCTTTTTCCCATTCAAATAATTGAATTGAAAATTTGGAGAAGTTAATTATTCTGTTGTTTATTTACTTTCCAACAGGTTGCGGTGGATGCTATGACAGCATCATCGTGACAATTATAATAAGCTCAATTCTAGGGCAACATATGGCCACATCGACATAGACATGCCAACTGTGTATCTGACAGAGAACACACAACCCTAGGGCCTATATGGTCCCTGTAAATTGCAAGTTAATGGGTTTTTTTTATTTTTTATAAAGATGAATGGAAATGTGCTTCAATGTTTGATTTGATTTACTTATCCACCTGATTAATCTGCAGGTGGTATTAATTTTGTGAAGTTAATTGTTTTGTGGTGTTTAAAGATGAGGCGGTGGACAAAACGATATGCAATAATACTATAATATGTGGATCCAATGGGAGGGTTTTTGAATTGACTTTTTTGTCCACCTGCTAAATGTGGTCCATCGTCTTTAGATTTAATGGATGCTTCCTTTCTTCTCCAACACATTTTTCTTTATAAAAATGGGGCCAACAATTATGTGTGCATGACAACTTTTAGAGATAGATTAGAAAGGGGGGATTTTTTATTTAATGCTTAATGACTCTGCCATGTGTTCAATTTAAAAGGCTTAGTGGGAGAAACAGTATCCCTGCAATTCCAAAAGCCAACGGTAATATGCTAGTGATCATTTGCTTCGCGCTTATCAAAACCCAATGACAATGTGAGCTGTTGGAAAAGGTATTAAAATAAACAAGCAAAGCAAGAAGAAACCCTCACTGTCGTATGTGGGGTACTTGAATTATATGATATTTGGACAGAGAGAAAAGAAGAGTTGCATGTGATTAGGGTATATATAGTCAGTGCAGATGACCAAATCTCATCTTAACTTGAATGATTGTGTCTTTGGTGGCAGCACTCTTTGCTTTTGATTTGAACCTTCATGTTGGAAGTGCTCATACCATAACTCAACTACCCTACATAGGAAGATTTTAATATGCAAAAGAAAAAAAGAAAAACCACAACAAAAAAAAGTAGGAAAATTTTAGTGGCACATAGTTTTCCCTTGGTGGGGAAGAGAGAGTTCAAAAAATGTAGACATTTTTTATTTGCTTTTGGTACAAGTAAGTGTTCTAGCTTTTAGGTTAAGAATTATTTATTTATCGTAGGTTTTTTAGAGAATGAAAATACTTTCCTCTTTACCATGTAAGTAGGAGTTTTTGCATTCCTGTTAATAGCAGTGTGACATGTGTGCATAAGTTTTTTATTTTGTATTTTTGATCAATTATTTTTGCATATGTGTCAAACTGTGATTCACATGAATGAAGAATATCTCTTTACAAAAAAAGAGGCAAGCAGTATCCTTTAGAGAATGGTTACAATGTAATGTGAAAATAACTCCATGGATTTTGAAGAAGAAAAAGAATTTTGCTTCACCTAGTTTATGAACATGCGTGGAAATGAAAAGTAAGGGGATATTTTAAACTCAATTTGCCGGCTCGGTCCACCCCCAACAAAGCCTTTGCAGTTAGAAACCAATTTGGGCTGAGCCTGCTTCATCTGATTTCATGAGGGCCCAGTTGCAAGGCAGCATCAAACTTCATATGTGGGCTTATGTGTCAGTCCTCTCAGGTGACATAGGCACGTCCTTGTGGCTAAATGGCCTTAAAGGGAAACCACACTGTACAGTAGCTGCAGCCTGCATGTTTTTTTATCGACGCTGAATCAGGATTCAAATTTCGAACATTTTTCAACATTGTGAAGAGCAATTGAATTAGAACTTCTTTCGTAAAAAAATAAAACTAATTGGTGTCAATTGACATCACTTTTACCATATTTGTTTTCTATTAGTCTTACTTTTGAACTTGATTCAACGTTTTGATATCATCATTTTGCAAGATAAGCATTGGCTATTAGTTTAATTACTAAGTTAATTACATTTGTTAGAGAGAATACAAAGAGAGAATGAATAAATTACAGTCCTTGCAGACCACATATATTTGACTTTCCAAGTCACAGATTATTGTTTAAAGATGAAGAAAGCGATCGGAGTTTACTAAAGAAAAAAAAATTCGGCATTATTAATGCCTCTAATCAAACTATTTCTCATAGAAAAGGACTTAAGAACTAATCATTTCCAGACGGTACGAAGAAGTACAGCTATTAAACAATGAGGATGTCTAAAATATATCTCACTAATAAAACTTTAAATTGTACAAAAGTTGGCATTAGCTATTTTTTTTATTTTTTTATAAAACAATATTAGGTGAGGGGGAATCGAACCTATGACCTTGGGTGTAAGGATAAACACTCTTAACCACTTGAGTTATACAAATCCCTTATGCTCGATACCTATCATTTGGTTGTCCAGATGAAATTATTTGATTTCAAAAGCATAAATGTACATCAAGATATCCTTTTACAACATAAAACAAGTGTTAAATCACATTCCTTAATACTTGAGCTTATGAGAATAATGATAAACCAACAAATCTTATCAGAAATCTAACTTAAAAAATGATACACCTTAATGAACTTTGGCTTTTTTTTTGGTAAATACCACAAGGTGTCCTCATATTTGAAGAGTGAGATTAATGCCCACTTTGGATTCGGCTTGCTCATGACCACAAAGTGCTTCCAATGAGTTTCGAACCCCTGCCATTGAGGCACTAGGTAGCTCGCCAGCTGGAGATGACAGTTTGCCAACCGCATCACATCTTGTGGTTAACTTTAGCATTTTTATTTTCATCATGAAACTATTATGACATTTGCAATTAGGTGGCCTTAGCCACGTGTACTTGAAGAAGCCTAAACACAAGCCCCCACGAGCTCTACTCATTCACTGACAAACTAGGGCATGCAGCATGCCTCCTCCGTTTACTTAACACAATCCTAAATATTTATATGCGACTTACAATGGAATCTATGCATAATATACTTCGTTTACTTCTGGATTAGATATCCTACAAATCCTCTTTCTGTATCTTTTGACTTTTTCTTTTGTTTTTTTTTTTTCCTCAGTTTGACATCATTATCTACAGGATTAATTTTGTGACATCAACTAATTAAGAGTGAGAAATTTGCAAATGCAAATTACTCTTTGATTCGGTGAAGTTTGTCTTCGCTTTGTTGAAGGTGGTCGAATCACACAGACGATACATATTTGGTGTATAACTCAAAAGTTCACAGGGTTGAATGAAGAGAAAAGAAAAATAAGAGTGACCTTTTCATCTAGAAATTAAACCGTCTCAATTTGATCTGTAAAAACTAATTTGATGATGAAAGCCTAATTATATGGAAATTATGCTTGGAAATCAGTATCACATATATATAATTGAACCCTTGGCATCTCACAGAATTGGTTGACCTGAGAAATTAAACTGGAATGTTGGAAGCCTTATCCAACTGTACCAGCTCCATGTACGGCTGCTTGCATAATATATTCATGAAGAATAAAACTGTTACGTATGTCAATTCTCCAATAGACTGAATTTTCTTTTGAGAAGGTAGCAAAACCTTTATCGTTGAACACATCAACAGAGCTTTTTCTTTTGTCAGGTTGGTATAAAACAAGAAATTATCGTTTAAAACAATATTAATCACCTTATTATTTATTTATTCTGTTCGCATGGCACTATTGATTGCTCAATCTCAGACCCCTCTATATAAACATGATCCAAGGTCACTCCAAATCATTGAGCCCAAAACTTATTTAAGTGAGCTAAAGTCAGAGTAAAAAAATGGCCACCAAGTCACATTTGAAGCTCACCCCAATTATCTTCATCATCTTCATCTCCATTCTCACTCCCCAAGTCCATTCAGAGTCTGATGAATGCGGCTCAGAAACCAACTCCTGCAATGACAAGTCTGGAGCTGTGCCGCTCAAAGTCATAGCCATCACCACAATTTTGGTCACGAGCATGATCGGGGTGTCCTTGCCTCTTGTTACTCGTTCGATACCCGCGTTGCACCCCGATCGAAACCTGTTTGTGATTGTCAAGTGCTTTGCAGCCGGCATCATCCTTGCCACGGGGTTCATGCACGTCTTGCCTGATTCTTTTGACATGTTATCATCCAACTGTTTGAAAGAAAACCCGTGGCACAAGTTTCCTTTCTCAGGGTTTGTGGCTATGCTTTCTGCAATTGTGACTTTGATGGTGGATTCTATGGCCACTAGTATTTATAGCAAGAGATGCAGAACTGGAGTTATCCCAGATAATGGGACGGTTGCAGCCGTTGAGGTGGACCAAGAGATGGCTGCAGTGGGTGCTGGGCATGGTCATTTTCATGCTCACAGTCATGACATAGTCAAGGGAGGAAATGAAGACTCACAGCTTCCCCGTTATCGCGTTGTTGCCATGGTGAGAAATAAATTTTTTATCTTGTCTGACTGTCTGACGCCCCATATATATTGTTAACTTAAATCATTAGTGAAGTGAATTTTTTTCTTCCTGAATTTTGTTATGCATAGTTTGTTATAACCTATAGTTTCAGAAAATGTTAATCGGAACTATAGATGAGGTGAATTTTCGATTCAACGTGTAGTTGACCAGATTGACAGTTAGATAACATAGTACATGGATAAATATAATTACTTGTGTATTGTTGCAGGTATTAGAACTGGGTATCATTGTTCACTCAGTTGTTATTGGGCTCTCTCTTGGAGCATCAAACAACACTTGCACAATTAAAGGTCTTGTAGCTGCCCTTTGCTTCCATCAAATGTTTGAAGGCATGGGTCTTGGTGGTTGCATTCTCCAGGTATATATATATATATATATATATATATATATATATATATTCCATTAATATATACTTAATGACTTCAAACTTCAATTAGCTCATGAACAAATATAATTTCATGCAGGCTGAGTACAAGTTCATGAAGAAGGCAATCATGGTGTTCTTCTTCTCAACAACAACCCCATTCGGAATTGCAATCGGAATGGCCCTTACAAAATCGTACAAGGAAAATAGTCCAAGGTCGCTAATCACAGTAGGGCTGCTCAATGCATCCTCAGCTGGCCTTCTTATCTACATGGCTCTGGTTGATCTTCTTGCTGCTGACTTCATGGGTCCAAAGTTGCAGCGTAGCATCAAGCTCCAGATCAAATCTTACATGGCGGTCCTTTTGGGTGCAGGTGGCATGTCTGTATTGGCAAAATGGGCTTAATTATAAGACCAATAAATTATTGATGCCATGATCTGAAAAGCAATGTTATATATTGCACTTATAATATGTGTTTTGATTTCCTCTAGTTTCAGGTTTATGATCGTTATATGTTTCCACAGGTCGATCTTTTTGTGTTGTCACTTTTGTATTGTGATTCCCTCAAGTGCTATAAATAGCCAAACTTCCTTGTTTCAAGTTTCATGAGCAGATAAATAAACAAAAGGAAATTGAAATATGAAAGAAAAGGAGAAGTTTATTCAAACTTTTGAACGGTGGTTTTGCTTTCTCAATTTCTCATGGGTTTTCCATGGATTAGGAAATTAGGCCCAAAGCCACAGCCTATTGGATGCTAAAGAAAAACCCTAGAATTGCAGGAGCAGTAGATTTTGGGTTCTGGATAACCCAACACCCTTAAAATTCAGGCGCGATAGAAATGACGTAAAATCGTATAAATGCTATGAATAATTCATAAAGATAAATTTCTATCTTTTTGTTGAGAGTCTGTTGGCCCGTTATAAAAGTATTATATAAATATAAGGGAATAGAGAGGATTAAGAAACTTTTTTCTTTTTCTTTTTGGAGCATTCTTCTTTGAACCATTTTTTATAAAAAATATAAGGGAAAATAAATACTATTCACTCGCTTGTATTACTTCCTTCATCATGGTGGCACATCTAAAAGATGTTCAATTTTCCTGTTATCATTTTCCCTGTGCCTTCCTGGTACTTATCTAAACTCTTACATATCCCTATATTGTTAACTTTTTAATAAAATTACAAACAAAAACAAAAGCAAATTGTTAAAGAAAAATCAAATGACGCAACAGAACAGCTACCGAAGCCCCCAAATGTGCATCTTATATGTTGGCTCTTCCCTTGGCCGAGATTGACTCTAAGTTGGAAAACGGAATGATGGGGTTTTGGATTTGGAAGACATGTTCACAACTATTCTATTCTAAACCTGATCTTAACTATGTTGTTGGGGTTTTGGGTTTGGGAAGCAAAATGATAAAAGTGGCGAGAGAGAAGGAAAAAAGATGTGTTTCTGGCAAGCATGACTGGGACAAGGGTGGAGCTAGAATTGTAAAGTTAGGCGGGTCGAAGTAGAAAATACAAGTATATAAAATATCTAAGTATTCAATAATTATATATTTAGAGCTAAATATTTCTAATTTAGTCATGTCTAATTTGTTTTAGAGGGAACTTTAACTTAAATTATAAGTGGTTTATTACAAATTCTATATGTTATATATAATATAATAGAGGAGAGATAAAAAAATTAAAAAAAAATTGGGGGGGCCAAGGCCACTGCCAGAGAGAAGGTGAGGAGTTGTCGGCAGCAGGGGTTGAGTGGGTGCAAAGCTTTGGTTGCTGTTTAATAATTTGTTTTTGTTTTTGTCTTTACTTTTAATTTTATTAAAAGTTAACATTGTTAACTTAGAGGTTAAGTGTAGAGACATGTTTCAGAGTTTAGATAAGTAACAAGGGGCCACATGGAAAATGGTAACAGGAAAATTGGACTCATCCAAAAGAAGTGTAAATTTGGTTTTACATTTTAACTTTATAGAATGTGCTTGAAAATGTAAATGGGAAAAAATCAAAATAATTTTTTTAAAAAATACAAGTGAGGGGGTTCGAACTTAATATTTCTCATCTGCAAATTAAGGATATTTTCCACTGCGTTAGGTGCCATTAAAAAAAAAACAAACAAAAAAAAAAAAAAAAGCTAATAAGTCAACTAGAACATAGTGCCACGTTTGGAACACCGAAAGTTCCAATCTCTACCAGCTACTTGTCGTTTTGTTGCACCAGTCAAAACTTAAAGGACCCATTTTTGACAGAATAAAATTGCAGGACAAATGATGAGCATAGAATGGATGAACATTAACCCTAAAGACAAGTCATACACTATGCACCGCAGTTGACTGCTTTGATTCCTCTTCCTCATGGACACGACTAATTCCTACTTCATGGAACTTTTATTAACAAAAGGGTTTGTCATTTTGGAACTAATATTTTCCAAAAAGAGAAAACAAAATTGAACCGTCCATAATTTAATCCAACTTGAGTATTATATTTCATTTGATGTCTTCTTAGAGCATATTCTTAATTATTCATTAATATTCTCTTTTTTTTTTTAAAATCTAAAAATGTTACGTAACCAAATTAGACTGTAAATCTTAAATATGTACACTTTTTATTGGTAAAAAAAAATTACATTTAAACAAAAATTACCTTCACTTCTTCAAATAGACAGTTTGACAACATTTTATTATACCATGAATCACCAATGTCATAATTTGTGAATATTTCTCTATTATAAATTAGTTAGTTTCTTCTTCTTCTTTTTTCGTGACCCTCCTTACTTAAATGTAACGACACATCGTTTTTGAGCAAGTCACTATTTGAAGGCAATCATAGAGTCAAGTCCCTTTCCTCTATAGGTAAAGAGTACCCCACCTTAAACCAAACTCTATAAGCAACATGATGATTTTTTTAATAGCATGATTGATGATTGATTGTCAACCTGTAAAGTGTAAAGCTGTGCAAGAAAAGCGATTAGGTACAAACTGCAAAGAGGTACATTGCATTCACATTGCCACCATTTGAATTTTGTGGTAAATAGTTTCCAGATTTCTTAAATTAGTCATTAAACTTTTGTTAATTAACTCCTGGTTTTTGCGGAACCACACTAATGGCTACAGTGGGCTGTAGCCCAGTATGATTTTTTAAGAAAAAAGTATATAAAATTTATATATTTACATTTACTTAAGTTTACAATATAGATAAGGAAGTACCCTCTATTTGGATTCAAATAAAAATACTAGAAAATCAAATTCCCACCAAATCAAAATATAAAAAATTGATTTTAGTGCAAAATACGATTCT
Source organism: Prunus dulcis (assembly GCF_902201215.1). Classification (NCBI taxonomy): domain Eukaryota; kingdom Viridiplantae; phylum Streptophyta; class Magnoliopsida; order Rosales; family Rosaceae; genus Prunus; species Prunus dulcis. The sequence goes on along the minus strand of NC_047653.1, from coordinate 6,048,767 downwards.
AAAAATGATGGCTTATTAAGTCAATATACAATTCATACTAAAATCCCATAAAATCAAGTTTTCTTATTTGATGTGTGAGGAATAAAAGCCGCCAAAAATTATTTTGAGGAAATGATTATTTCAAAAACCCATTTTTCATACTTGGTCAATATTTTTATGTAAAACAACTTTTCATAATGCATGAAGGAACCTAAGGTCAATCTAAGTAAAAAGTCTTAAATGTTCAATCCACTATAGAGTTAAACCTATTTGGTTTATGTTAAAACTTATTGAAAATTAGTCTATGGAGCTATGAACTAATTTGGTTTATATAATTTATTGTTTACTTTTATTTCTAGAAAGACTATAAAAATTGTAAGTACCAAAAAATAATAATAATTAAATTTTAAGCTAATAACTTTAGCTAACCTATCCGTTGAAAAATTTCTAATTCCGCCCTTCCATATATGGATCTAGTTTTCAGATTTGAGCTGGCTGCAGACTGATGATGACTGGGAGAGGGGTTTAAATTTCCAATCTCAGTCAAAAGAAATGGGTAAACAAAAAAACATGCTTGGAACTTGGAAGTCAATTTCACAAATTAAATATAAGAAGATAGGGTTGGTAATCATTAAATTCTCATTTTTTTAATCCACTTTTACAGGGATTGTTTAACTCTAATAATATATATATATATATATATATATATATATATAACTGATTGTCAGGAAGCTGAAAAAAGTCAAGAACAAAGTCACATTTTCTTCAGCAAAATAGACAAACACCATGTGCATACTGCATAGGTTTCTCCAACTCCGACCCAGTTTTCTGGCTGAGAATCTTAGGGGTTTTGTCTTAATGCGTTTATTTTTCTACCAAGTTCCATTGAGTCATATTTCACACAGTAATGCTCTGAACAATTAGTGAAATATATTCAACACCTGAACATTCCAGCTAAATAATGCTTATACTGTTTTAATTCTACAACTAAAACTGTTTAATAAGAAGAAGGATGGGAAAATGGAAGGAAAGAGAGGTTTAAACATGAGAAAACGATCAAGGGAAAAGAACGGTGTAAGATGTCCATCAATCAATCCAAAAGAAGACAAATTGGACTTTGTGATTCTGGTTTGGAGGGGTCTCATCTCCCTCCATTTTATTTACTCTCCTCTATCGTCTTCTCTCTATGTTTTTTTTCCCTCCCATTTTTACCTTTCTACTTTCCCTAATCACACGGCACATTTTGTCAAATATGCTACATACACAAAACCTTTGGGATTGGGAGTAGCTCAAGTGGCGTAGGAGGTTGGAGTGGCGTGTTGAATGGAAAGAGGGTTTTCGTTATGTTTTTGCATGTATTATGTTTATGATAAAATGACGTTGATTTTAGTGTTTAAGATTTATATATATGTATCTTGTGAGTTAAATTTGAGACTTCTTCTAATCAACTGAAGATAAATATCACTAGATTATATTGAGAAAATTAAGTACAAACTTAAAATAATATAATTTTATCATATGAAAAAACGGAATCTTGATTTAATAAGTGTATGCAAATATAATAAAATCAAGGATATATTTTGTATCATCTTTGATAAATATGGAGAAAATAAAAGAGAATGTAGAGAATTGAAGAATGTGTCCCCATGTGAGTTGAAATTGAGACTTTCCTCAATTAATTGAAGACAAATACCACTAGATTATATTGAGAAAATTAAGTACATACTTAAAAAAACGTAATTATTAAAAAAAAGGGAATCTTGCATTTAATAAGTGTATGCAAATATATATAAAAAAAAATTCAAGGATATATTGTATTTTTTGGGTAAATATGGAGAAAATAAAAGGGAATGTAGAGAATTGAAGAAATCCAAAGTGCATGTGTTTCGGAAGAGAGAGAATGCCAACAAAGCAAAAGGCCAAAGGCATTCTAACTTTCCTCAAACGCCAATAACTGCAATAGTAAGTCTAAGGATTCTCTTCTCAGCTCTCACCATCCTAATAAGTAATAAAATCTTTGATCTTTCATCTAATCCCAGTAAAAGAATAGAATAAAAACAGCATCTTGTAAGTGGGTGAGGCACCAAAGGTTGAAATTTGTCAGATTAGGGTTCTTATTATTCTACCATTTTGCTACAATTACAAGACACCATTTCAGATTTCAGACCCCAACAGGAATCTGATTCCGGAGACTTTAGTTCCCTCCGGATAAGGTAATGGAACCTGTACTTCGTTCTTTCCCAGTTACCCTTCCAATATGATACCCTTTCCTATTTTTGTATCTTATCTTTTTCTTTTCTTCATTGTTGTTTTCAAAAAATTGCTTTGAAATTTTGTACAGTTTTGGAGGGATGAAAATTAGTCCTCTCTCTTTCTATTTTGGGTTGATTTTTGTTTATGTGAAAGAGCTAACAATTATGTATCTTTTGGGATTTGGGGAATATATAAGGTAAAGCACGGATTTTTGGCTCATTTGGATGAATTCGTTGATGGGGTTTTCTTGTTTATCGATTTGGATTTAGGAGCTGAATGATTACTGTCTGAGATCAGTATTTCTTTGTGGTATTTATAGGTGGAGGTGATGCTACAATTGGCTGCAGTTCTGGATCGATTCCTTGGAGGGTTTTTTTTGGGATGATGATTTGGAGATAGGCTCTGAAAGATCAGTGATTGAAATGAATTGTTGTTTGTGATTTTGAGAGATTTGACTGCTGAAATTACAGAGCTTCGGATTGTTTGGTTGACAAATTGTGGTTGGATTTTGGTAACAATCACAGCTTCAAGTTTTAGAATTCCAGAGCTGTTGTGTAAATGGAGGGTCAGGCAAGTTTTGGTGATGAGGTTTCTGTAAATTTACTCAGAGAGGAAGATGAAGAAGAGTTTCGTAGTTGTTGCGAAGATGATGAAGTTTGGAAGGAGACCGAAGAACCGGTGAAGGTGGATCCAAAAGATGATCTCGATGAATTTTCAGTGAAGATGTTCTTCAAAGGCATGTCCATAGCTGGGTATGGGGACTCAGGTTTCGGGCTTTCTGGAATTGGAGTTGTCATGGAAAGGTCAACCAATGGTCCTGCAATTCAGGTGCAGAAAAGGCTTGATTTTTATGTGGAGGAGCCTGTGGCTGACTATTTAGCCCTGATGGATGGCCTAATGGAAGCTGTGCAAAATAAAGTCCGCCGGGTTTATGCATTCACAGATTCTGAGCTGCTACATGATCAGGTGAGTCCTTCTCTGTGAAATAGTTAACTTTCTTTGTTCATTTTGGTTACCACTTTAGAAGACGTTTTAAATATGAAGCCAATAATTCTGCTAGCCTTGATTTTTGGGTGGCTGATTTTCATAAGTTCCTTGCCAAATTATTCATTGCAATTTCAGCGTTTGTCTCGCATGAATTTATTGACGAAAAAAGGGGTCAACATTATTTTTAACAACACAATTTTATAGGTTGAGTGATGGATAAAACCTTTTAACTTTCAGCAATACACTTTGAGTGATTGCTACCGAGTTTTATTTCACCTTACTTCATTTGAGTTGTAGCACTAGCATTAAATTATTCAAATTGTCTTCTTGCATGTCAAGTTTGCTTTAATGACATGAGTTTTTGACAGGTATCACATGAGCAGAAACTCGAAATTCCACTCCTAGTAGCGCTGAGGCAAAGGATCCTAGAGCATGCCAGTCATCTTGATGCTTTTGTTCTGAAACTTGTCCCCACTGTAGATCTTGAGCTGCCGTCAAAATTAGCCCAAGTGGCAATTGGAGTTGTCTCTTTTCCTGCTAAGGGTGTTGAATCACTTGAAAACTGTTCCATCTGTTGCGATGATAAACCATCCCTAATGATGATCACCATGAAATGTTCTCATAAGTTCTGTTCGCATTGCATGAGGACATACGTTGATGGGAAGGTACAGTCCTCACAAGTCCCCATCAGATGTCCTCAGCCGAGGTGCAAGTATTACATCTCCACTGCTGAGTGCAAATCTTTTCTTCCACTCACTTCTTATGAATCATTGGAGAAAGCCCTCGCAGAAGCAAATATTCTCCACTCAGATAGAATTTACTGCCCATATCCAAATTGTTCTGTCCTGCTTGATCCTCTTGAATGTTTGTCAGCTAGGGCAAGTTCATCAAGTCAGTCAGATAACAGCTGCATTGACTGTCCAGTATGTCAGAGATTCATCTGTGTAGATTGTGGGGTTCCTTGGCATTCATCTATGAGCTGTGAGGAGTTCCAAAACCTCCCATTGGAAGAGAGAGATGCTGCAGACATTACCTTACATCGCCTAGCACAAAATAAAAGCTGGAGACGTTGCCAGCAGTGTCGTAGGATGATCGAGCTCACTCAAGGTTGCTACCACATGACATGCTGGTAAGATCGGTTTCATTACACATACTGTTGTAGATGGAAACTACTTAATCATTTCAGATCTCAGGCTTCTTTTTTGTTTGAGAAATTTTTTCAAAATACAAATTTTTATACTCGCTTGGACAAAATGGTGTCACCCTATGCAGAGGGCAAAATGTGTGTAGGAGAACCCCTAGGAGAAAGTAGTACCTGGCTATGATTAAAGCTGATTGAATTAAGACAGCTTTAGTTGGTTTTATTGAATCATAACCTGACTATTTGAATAAGAAAAATGTTCTGTAGTTTCACCTTTGGTTGTGATGCTTTCATCTGTTATGCATATGCACATGTAAACAAGGAGCATATGATGTTCTATGACTAAAATTTAAGTTTAATCACCTTTGTTTGTAATGCTTATGCCTGTTATACATTTGCACATGTTCAATACAGAAGCATGTTATGTTCACCATGTTAAGTCTACTTTTCATTAGAAGCCCTTGAATCTTTACTGAGCTTTTCATGTTGCTCATGTTCAGGTGTAGGCATGAGTTCTGTTATTCTTGTGGTGCTGAATATAGGAATGGCCAACAGACTTGTCAATGTGCCTTTTGGGATGAAGACAACAACAACACAGAAGACTTGGTCACTCAGTCTATGCAAGAATCTGAGCAATGGGCATGGGAAACATTCAATTCGCTCCCCATGATAATGGATGCATACTCAGACCAAGAGAGATCACAGTTGGCACTGATCCAGAGGTTCCTAGCTGGGGGTTTCAGTTTAAGTGACCACCCCCCCTACCAATCCCCACCCCGTTGTACAGATTCCTACGTAGATGCAATGAAAGATCTCCATCAGCTTCCTTGGCTCGAGAGGTTCGTTTCTGTGATAAGTGATAACTACTATGAAGAATACATCCAATGAATTATAGGACTCCTGAAGTTGGAAAATAATCTGCATACCTTCCCACCAATACTTTTCGCATAAGAAAGAGTAAAGAGTTCCTCGCTCTATTCACTCCAATTTCATGGTCATGAAGATAATGTACCTCTTTTCCTTTGTAGTTTCATGATCATTGTGTTAAGATAAAACTTGTGACCATCAAGGTCCCTTGTGTGTACCATAGAAGGGGAAGCATCTATTCTTGATGATCGCTTTCTTCTTGAAAGACAGAGGAAAAGAAAGAAAAAAAAGATAGTGAATTGAATTGAAAGAACATTTATCATGTTAGTGAATTAAAATGCCATAAATGTATTTCCATTTTATACGCTCTCTCTCTCTCTCTCTCTCTCTCTCTCTCTCTCTCTCTCTCTCTCTCAGTGAGATGGGAAACACTGTAAATACTCATCAAAGTAAGAGTTGATTCTCCCCTTCAATCATTTAAAAGTCGCCAAAAATATGGTTGTTTTTATTAGTTTTCTTTTTCATGACAATGCATTGAGCTTAGTTGTCCCATCTTGGTTCTTGCTTCCCATTATAAGTAAATGGGAAAGATACCAAACTCACCCACCACCATTAACAACAGGAACAATTCATTATTGTGATTGTTGTAGTGGTGAATGTGTTGTTTTGTTTTGTGAAGTGTTTACAGGACACGTCTCATTTTGGATAAGGGGTAGCTATTAGTAGGGTGGCTTCAATCAAACCCCTTCCAGATGTTAAATGGAAATTTCGTGCAAGAGTGAGTGGCTTCAATTATATCAAACCTACAAGTTGACATGAAATGAGTTTGTTGGGTATGTTTGGGACCCATCTGCAACTTGTTCTCCCTAATATATTTTCACCACAACATCTAGAGAAATTTTGAATCCCTACCAAGGTTCAAGCACTTTATAAATTTTGGATCATTGTGGTCATTGGGAGTTTCTTTGCTCACTTTGGTTGGACCAACTTGAACCCACAGGCCGACTCATATCTTGCTCCAATAATTGGATTTGGCCCATTTTGGCCCATGCAAAACACCTTTTGCTTTTCGTTTCACCATTGGACATTTATAGATGAAATTCAGAAAGGTCCTTAATTAGTATTGGAGAAGATCATCTGTTCTGTTGTGTTTTTCTGCAATAGAAATAGAAACAAGTACCATGCAGCTGATAAGTTGTCCAATTTAAGCTTTCCAATGGCCAGTTAGCCAATTAATGCATAAAGATTACAACTTTGATCCAGAGTCCCTAAACTTTCTTCTCAAAGCCTCACAGGGTCTCAAGTTTTGGCCTTTAAAGCCAAAATTTGAACTTTGAAGTTGCCCTGTATAAAGCAATAGTGCCTAAAATGCCCAAAAACTTGACTAATTCAAAGAAAATTGCAAATTAGATTGACCCCTTTACAGATCTTGATGTCTGAAGTTTTGAGGGCTAATCAACAAAGAAAAAACAGCCAAAACCCAGCATTGAGGTCCCACTGGGGAAGCAAAGAAACATAATGAGCAAGAATTTTCAGTAAGTCAAATAAATACACACAGATGATGGGCCAAAAAAGCTCAAAGTTGAGAGCCAAGGACATGACCCACCACAAGAATCAAAAATCAAGTACCAAATAACTTAATTCCTTGCTTGTGCTAAAGACTGTCCCATTCCATTTCCTTCTGTCTTTATCTGTTTGTTTTGGTCATCTGTACCATCATCCTTCAATTACGGAAAGAAAACAGGTGCAGAGAGATACAGAGAAGGAAAAAGTGGTTAGAAAGCTTGTGTTTGGATGAGCAACATAAAAAAAACCCCATTTCCTGTCAAATTTTTATGAGGGCATGCTCTTGTTTTACAAACACAATAACATCAAAATCCTACAAGAATTCATGCCAAGAGAATAGTAACATTCACTAACAAATAGTGAGAAAATCCAACCCGGAGAGGAAAAAAAAATATATGCCATTGCCATCAAGATGAAAAAACCAATAGAATGGAACTTACATTTGAAATAAAAAATAAGAAATTTACATCCATTCAACAGCTATTTTAACGTTCTCTATAAAGGGGAAAAAGAACTTTGAAACTATACCGAAAATATTGCGCTGGAGGGACGGGATGATGTAGATTACAAGAAGTGGTGGAGCCTTGAACATGTCCACCAATGGAAAAACTAAAGATCAACACAACACGAAATGTCATTGGAGCCATAGCTAATTGCTTGAAGACTTGAGCCAGACATGTTTGTCATCCATCTTTGAGGGCCTTTTGCTTCCCCTAATATGTTGTATGCATAAGAAGGCCACCTTACATCCACACCACATGAGCTTGTGACGCCCATTCTAATGAGCTTCTGCGTTCGATCGAGAACTATAAGGTTCGAAAATGTGGAGAAACTGTTTCCCACAAAGACATCAGCCCTTGAACACACTTCATAGTCGATTGCAGACTGAATGAGATAAGGGAACTTCTTGTAAGTCAATTCAAACCCCAATTTCTTCTTCTCATAAGGAATCAAGCCTTCCTTCCAGCCACTCAAAATAGATGGATCATGAAGAAGACTATCAGCCACAGCTAAATAAACAACGACCGGTGTTTTCAGGCCAGCAATGTTGCCCACTCTCTCCATGATCTCCTCCTTGCTGCTACAAATTTGACTTATGTTTGATCTTTGCTCTAGCTTCTTACAATGAATCATCCAGTCTATCTCTATCCTCATGTGTACAGCCACATAAGGCACTGGCTGCAAGAAAGGCTTCTCTGCCGGGTTAATGCCATTTTGTGGAGACTCATTCTGGCTTCTTACTTGTGCTGCTCCTATCTCTCTAATCCTGGACACAACTTTATCTACTTCATTCATTATCTCATCAACCAGAACCAAGCACTCAAACACCTTCGCATAGTCCTTCACAGGCCAATGATCGTGCCACAGAAACGGGTTCTTTCCAATGATTCGAATCACCTCAAACTCATTATATGGATCCTCATTGTGCTGTTTCAACTGATACAAATCTCTCTCAGGTGTCCACCTCCTTCCACTTCCTTTCTGAAGCTCAAAGGCTTCCGTTCGGTTTCTAAGATCCGAGAACTCCCCCAGTTGAACAAAGCCATTACAGAGAGAATTAAACTTCTTGAACTGGAACACCTTATCAAAGGAAATAGGCTCCAAGAGCTCGACTTCTTTGTAGAACAGGGAAGCACTCAAGCTAGGCATCAAAAGAGTCCGGTTCAGAAACCTTGCAGTTAAACAAGCTCTTGCAAACGCAATCTTTTGATTGTTTAAGCCCCATACAATTTGAGGAACCTCCAGAAACTTATCTTTTCTAATTCCAAATTTCTGACCGAGTGACAAAGAGAGGTTACTGATGAAGACCAACTTGCTCTGTTCAGCTCCACCAAAATTATGGAACGTAGGAAGCAGAACAGCTCTGAGAATCAGAGCAATGAAAGCTAAAACAACACATTTGCATGCAAAGGAATTCAAGTGGCAACCGAATACTCTGAAGTGCTTACAATAAGGAGGCACGTCCATTTAAGATTCAAACCACAAAACCCAGAATTTTAAATCATCCCAAGCACATAAAACTCATTGACACAATCATCATGAGCAATTTGCACAAAACCAGAGCAGCAATTTTTGTAGCGTACGAAATTCCAAGGTTTCTTATCAAGAACTGTTGCACCAGTTGAATTCAAAGATGACTGTGAGACATGAAAATCTACAGGATCCAATAAATATATAGAAATTAGAAGGAAAGAAGGAAACTCAGCAGAAATCAAATTCAATAAGGATTGCAGATAAAATTTTGAAAAGAGAAGTTACCTGTTTTTCACAAAATTAATCCTGAATTGGTTGAATGAAGCAATTTTTCACTCTGACCCAATTACCAAATTCAAAAACAGAAGGCTCCGAGAAAAGCACGCATGTGAACTGCAATCCAAATTCAATCAGGAAACCATTAAAGTCGTCTCTTTTTGACCCCACAATTCGATAGAAGAAAACAACATGTAATTCCAAAGCCTGCAGATGACCTGCAGATGATGCTATAAAACAAAGAAGAGAGAGAGAGAGAGATACACAGATAGAGAGATTTTCATAAATGAGCCAAAAATTGCATAAACTCACCTTGGGGAATTGAATTCCTGACAGAATCCCCACAAACAAATAATTCCACAGAAAAAAAAATCAATAAGAGCTCAATTGTGACTCTGAATCCAAATTTGGTTTATGATAAACTGTAACTGTCTGAATTCTGAGGACAACCCAGAAAGCAAAAGACACCTCACAGGAAGAAGATGAACATGTGTCAAAGAAATCTAGAAAAGCCAGAATTCCTGCGAGCATGCCAACCCATCACCATCATGACAACAAAGAATATCATATTTTAATAAATAAAACTAATGAGTTTGTAAAGGTAATAATAACAACAAATTTATCAACAACAGAAAAAAGGAAAAAAAAGAGGAAGAGGAAGATGATTCAAGAAGGGCAATAAAATAATGTAGAAAAAAGAGCAAGAATCTTGTGTGAATGATGTTATTGGGAATTGGCAAAACAGACCAAAAGGGTGAAAAGGACCTCAGAGATATGTGAGCCATGCAACTATCCAATCAGCCAAGGCAAAGGACATATAAAAAATCTTATTCCTCTGCCATACCATGTACAAGAGAGTGCATGAGAAAACCCTAAATACTAGCCTCTCGCATCTCTGCACGTGTTTCTACGTTTGCGAGAGATTCTTTTTTATAAAAAAATTTAATTTATTTTAATATTAAAAAAGATAATAAATATTTATTAATATTTTAAATGTTTCATCATTCTATGCATTTTGCTTTATATATATAAATAATAATAAAAAATCTATAAATTCAAATATCTTAAGTTGAAATTACAGAACATTATCTTAAATTGGATTTGTGCATGTACAAAATTCGACTTTGTATAATAAGTATGTGATCCGCATGTGATTTATTTCATAACTTTTGACATGAGTAGTGAGATTTTCTTCCTATCATCAAAAAAAGTATGAAAAAAGGAAAAATAATGATTGAATATACGATTTATATATGTTCTTTAGGGTTACGGTTATCTACGTATATAGTTAATTTTTCTTTGTACATATATGTAAACTTATTACGATCAGAAATCGCTCACACATAGAAAATAAGAGTGTGACTAACCTAGACAAAATCCCAAAAAACAAAAACGTGGAGATGGAGACCTTTGTCAGTTGGGACCTGGGGAAGGTACGTATGTTTACATGGGACTTATGAGTTATTGTATGGCATGTGGATGTGGAGGCATTTTGTTCTTCAACGCCCTTCTTCTACATTCTTACTCTAAAACTTGAGACTCTTGACTGATCCACAAAATTAAACAAGTTCAAAGAAATCGGCAGCCGTTTCGAAATCTCAAGCAAAGTCGTTGCCAACAACAAAACAACCATATATTATTATTATTAAATCTTTCTGGTGGCAATTTGCAATGTTCCCACATGACATGAGATAATTAGCTCAGCTGTCATCTATTTGTCAAATTGCTAGTGGGGGGCTTTGGTATATAATCATGGACGAAGATCATGATTAACTACAATAAAAACAACCAATCCGATGTTCTTAATTATTAATGAGACTGTTAAAAGCCAAAGTGGACGGGGAAAAGTGCTGCAATTTGAGTAAAATACAAGTTCAATCAATTACTTCTTTGATTTAGTATATACTTACGGCTGGTGAGAAATACTATGAACAACTCATTAAAAATATATAAAATACATATGCACTTTTTTATCCCTAAATATGACAAGTAAACTAAGTACTTTTTATTATTGATAACTTCATTTGTAAATTCGCATTTGAACAACACATCATATACATACCATTAAATACTTTAATAAGGCAACAACACCGCCGAATAGTTGTTTGTTAGCTTCATTGTAATGATATGTGTGGTATTTTTTTTTATTTTGAAGTTTTTTTTATTGAATTTTCTTTAAGAAAATTTTAACGAGACCACTTTTATATATCGGTTCTGTAATTGTATTGATTGATGAAAAATAATTTAACAAAAGACATCAAATTCTAAATATTTGATGAGAATATGACAATGAATAACAAACATATTTCGCCAACTAATCATTTGTTTAGTGACATTTCTTTTAAACGAGATTGAAAAAAAGAAGAAGAAAACGATAGATATGTCACATCACAAAACATGAATTCATGGTGTAGCTACCACTTCTTTATCACTATCATTTTCTCAACTGCCCTTCAAAACCTCCTAGTCTGTCCTCTTTTAACTTTTGAGCACACACAAATTTAAAATCTCTTACCCCAATAAATACACAAAAAGGAAAGGAAAATTTTGGCTCTTCGTTCTACTTTCTCGTGACTTGTTTGTTTTCTCTTCATCCTTGGTGAAGGTTAAAGGGAAGGAGGATGCTTCAGTTATACAACCAAAACACAAATGGTATGAGTCTATGAGAGGGAAAGCTAGTTCTTTCCTATCCCGTAAAACCTGCCATTCGCAATGAACGTGGGATTTGATACCCTAGATAGGAAACTAGCTAGCTTAGCTTATTTTGAAAGGGTCAAGAAGATTTTTTAAAATAAAATAGCTGCACTTGCGCTCTACATCTTATGCACATTTAGTCAAAACCAAAAGTTACAAGAATAAACGACTTGATTAAAATTTGGGGACTGAATTTTCATACAAAAATTAGTTTTCTAGTTAATGATTAAGATCATTCCCTTTTGAACATTAGTTGTAGAACATTATTTTCATTTTATCAGTCTCGTTCTTTTGGATTATAGTAGTATGAGAAAATTTTACTTTAAAATATCTTTTTTCTTTTACTTTTTAAATTTCACTTAACAAAAAAAGGTAAAAACTAAAAACTAAAACCCCAAAATCTAACTGAGCGGCGCACCGCTTAGCTCGTTTGGCACTTACTTTACCAGAAACATTATCGTGGCTTCAGGACCCTCCTGATGCTGTGTGTGATGTTTTTGTGGAGGATAATATGTAACATTTGCTTTATTCTCAATGACATCGCTTTTTCTCCAACAACCAAAAAAAAAAAAAAAAAAGGTTCTGTCGTCCCCATCACTTCTCGATTAATGGTTAGGTCTGAATTCTACAACGGAGCCCTTAATGAAATTTATTAATGAATGAAATTTTTTCTTGAGTCAACCTTCTCAGTCTTTATTGGCTCAGGGCTCTTGATTTTTTCTTCTATGCACCGATTTGTCTAATTATGGATCAATCAGTATTGATGCTTTATTAGGAAGATCTGTTTGGGAAGTAAGAAGCCACTTTGACATCTCTTCATCTGCAAAGAATTCTCGATGTGAAAACACAGAGATAAAAGGCTGATCTTTGAATAGGAAAAAGAGTGGATCCGCAGGGTCCCAAATGAATTGGCTTATTCGAAAAAAGCCTTCTTTGTAGCTCCAGAATGTTTTAGTTTATGCTCCTATCTATTATCTGGATATACCAAGTAGGGGTGGGCATCGGGACCGGAAAACCGGAACACCGAACCGAACCGGTGAAAAAAAAACCAGAAAAAAACCGGTTGACCAAAAAAGTCAACAAACCAAACCGGAACCGGACCGAACCGGTTCCAACCGGTTCCGGTTCCGGTTTTACATCTTTCGGCACCGGACCGGACCGAACCGGACCGGTCATATATTTTATATTTTATATTTTTACAAATTTTTAAAACCTAATGCCATATTTTAACTTTTATGATCACTAATTTTCCAAGTTCAACTTCAAAAAATTTCTAAATGTATGAATTGGATTATTTGTTCATTTTTAAGCTAAAAAAATAAGTTATTTATTATAATTTTTATTAAAAAAAATTAAAAAAATAATTTTTTTTCCAAAAAAAATTAAATTAATAAAAAATTAATAATCCGGTTCAAAACCGGAACCGGTCAGAACCGGACCGGAACCCGTCAGAACCGAACCGGCCGGTTTTTGAAATTTTTTTTGCCTAAACTGAACCGAACCGGACCGGTTAAATAGTACCGGTTTCGGTTCCGGTTTGAGGTGTGAACCGGACCGAACCGGACCGCGCCCACCCCTAATACCAAGAAAGATGTACGGTCTAATGAGGCTACTACGAAGTATTTACTCATGGTTGGGGCAAGCTTCTATTCCCCAAAATCTGTTCTTCTTCCTCCTGTCACTGCCCTCCTGCTTCCTCCCATTACTACAGCCACAACAACTCTAACTCCAGCGTCACGAGCGAAAATCCGGAGCAATTCATTCCCTCGCACTTCAACAATGTCAGTTTCTTGCTCTTCTTCAGTTTTTCACTAAATTTTCAGATTTGAAATCATATTAACCAGTCAAAGAGAAGGAAAACGATTTGGAACAGATTTGTTCCAGTAGTTTCGAAATAAAAATTAACACAAACCCAATTGAAATTCCCATATACGGGTTCATGATTTCAAATTCGAAAATTGAGTGAAAAGTTGAAGAAGAGCAAGAAACTAATCTTGTTGAAGTGTGAGAGAAGCAGGAGGGCAGCGACGAGGGGATGAAGAACAGATTTTCGATTTTAGTTTTTACCTTTTTTTGTTAAGTGAAATTTAAAAAGTAAAAGAAAATATATTTTTTAAAGTAAATTTTTCTCAACCCTTTAATTAAATCCAACGGTGGATAACTATAAATCTCTTAAACTCCTGTGATCCAAAAGAACTGAACTATTCATTTTATTATTCAGGAGAAAAAACATCGTTACTTCTAACACCACATAGCATGTTAATAACTTTAAATTAAACTCCGAAAAGTTACTATTTTGTTACACTATGTGAGTATACTATGTAATCCTATGGTCCGTATCGTCATACAAAGGAAAGCAGAAACCTTGGACTCTAACTTCCATTATCTTTAAATAAATAAGAAATTAACTTAACCTAGTAGACAAAAAGAAAAGATGATGTACCTTGGAGAAAACAAAACCCCAACAAAAATAAGTGGAGATGATCATGTCAGTGATGGCTGTGGTCCAGGTGTAAATTGGGATTGAATTGACATGCTCTCTCTAAAAATAAATAAACAAATATGATCATATCACCTCATTCATCTGTCTCTTTATATATTGTCGCATTTTGGCTCACATGACAAGGAGGAAATGCAGTGCAAGCAGGATATATGTGTAGTGAGAGAGAGAAAAAGAGATTAAAACGTGTGTGGTGTGGTCCACAATCACAATCACAATCACAATCAGCAATGCAGCATGGGCATCTCTACCCCCGCGGCTTGGATGTTGGAATTTACTCTGCCCCATTTTAGCTAGGGCAAGAGGCCCATTTCTTCATTTTTGGACCTTCAGCGCAGCGTCTGCAATCTGGGCAAGCCCTGGGTCCCACCAGCTTGGGCAAGTTCAAAGGCAGATTTTGCCTGGGCTTCAGCCCGAGTTTGCTGATGTCAGTGGTGATGTCACGCTGACATCAGCGAGTCAAAAAAATTGAAAAAAATGGAAAAAAAATCAAAATTTTTTTTTTTCAAAAAAACCAAAAAAATTATGGATGTTTTCCCTATAAATACATAACAATTTTATTCACTTTTCCTATAAATACATAACAAGTTTATATTTTGTTGCATATTCTTTTTTTTTTCTTGTCCTTGCCCTAGCCTTTTGGGGTGGAACCAAAAAAGGCAAGGCTGCTACTATTCATATGAATAGTGGCAGCCCTTACTTGCCCTTGCTCTTGCCTTAGCCCTTATGGGTGGAGATGCTCTAAATGCTATCCATGCGCTCATAAAATATACAGAAAACACAAATATCCTCCTCACGAGTCACAACTTCACAACACCATCAAACTTGAACTCACAAAGAACTAGAATAGAATTTACGTTTACAAACTGAGGTATGAAGAAAATGTGTTCACCACGCTTTTGTATTCGAAGTCTTCATCGACCACTCTATCGACACCAAACTGGTGAAAGTCCTTTCCTTCTTTGGCGGTAGTGTCATTCATTCATCTATTAATATTTAGTGACTCAATAATATGCGCATACATAATAATATCGACCGCCTTAATTGAGTCTATTGGTAAGTTGTTTTACTGAGTAAAACTTAATCATCTCTAAAAATCATCCCAAAATATTGTAATTTTTCTTAATATAAGATATTGAGTCCTGACACGCATGCAGTTGAAAAATAATCCTACATGTTAAACCCATAAATGTGGTTTCAAATTAATACAATTTTTCAATCCCAAAAGGTTGGTTGTGTTGTGAATAAAATATGACCAAGTGACAGATCATGGTGTGGTAGAAGATTGGACTTGCAAACACTAGCTGGTTTATTGGGGTTTGGACATTGTTGGCTTGGGTTGGGCTTATAAAAGTGTGATAGAAGATTGATCTGGGTCATCAACCTCACGGCCCATATATATATATATATATATATGTAAAGGGCATGAAAATCATTTGCATGACCTAAAGCCATGACAGCAACATCAACGACGTCAACCATGATTATGTAAACAAAACGAAAGTAGAATAAAACAAGGAAAATTGATATTGTAATTGAGTGGAGCTGTTCCAAACCCCCAGGATATTATGTTTGCATTGCACCTGCCTTTTTGCAAAACCGAAGGCCTAAGTTAAAGAATACAATAAAATATTTGAGCCGTGTTTCTTTTTGAAATATTAAAAGAGATTTTAAATTCAAATCACCGATATTCAATTAATTAAAAAACAAAAACCACACAACACACTAAATCCTTTTAAAAAATAGTATTGGCTTATGAATTTCCTAAGGGAAAAAGTACAAAGAAAGGCAGGCACGAGCTTGAAAATTCATGTGCAGAAATATATAAAATTAACGTACCTTGAAATGGATGGATGCCAAAGGAGGATGAATATGATTTATGGGGAAAGAAGATGGTGCAAGAAGAAACACATACGGGTGCGTTGATAGTATTGGAGGGTGGAAAAAGAGTTTTGTGGTGTTCGAATCTAGTGAATGCTTTGGATATAATATATGGAGGGTAAGTGGGAAAATATTTTAGTATAAAAGCACTTTTATGTTGGCATTCAAACAATAAAATGATTCTATGTAAAAGCGCTCCTGGCATAAAGTGATTATGCTAAAATTATTTCTACATAAACACTTCCAAACCACTCTAAATTACGGTAGTTTTTTACGTAATCTCTTTATAGCAATAATTAGTGATTAATAGAGAGTAATATTAATGAAAGGCTATAGGAAGAATTGCTCTTTCCTTGGATGAGGGATATAGGTTAATTGAATATTGATATAAAAAAAGAAGTTCTATTATAATAATTTTGATGAAAAAAGGTTTTTTTAATTTTTTTATCTATATATATAAAGTAAAATGCAGAGAATAGTGAAATATTCAAAATATCAGAAAATGTCATTGATTAATGTAAATATTAAAAAATAAAATTATTAATTAAATAAGAATAATATGATAAATTCATATTTTTTATATTAAAAAATTAAATTTAAAAGAAAAATAAGATAAATAATCCTATTATTATGAAACACAACTACTCATTATTATTTTTAATTCAAAAATAAATTTTAAAATTAAAAAAAAAACCTTTAACAAGTGTGAAAGCGCGTATGAAGAGAGACTAGTAATAATTCAAAGAATGTGTCAATTACTTGATTAGATATAATATTCATTTCATACAACGAACAATAAGAATAAAACCTGAAATCGAATCTCTCCTTTTTTTCGTAGAAACCGGAATCGTAATAGGAAGAAATCAGTCCCGAAAAAAAAATTTGAAAAAACAGAAAAAAGAAAGATGAGATAGAAAGAGAATGTCATTAAATCCTCCGTCCTAAGGCACGCATTCCTTTCCTTTGTCCGATTTCACAGCAAGTGCCAAAGCGGGACCCACCCACGCTCTCTGTTCCATCGAAGCTTCTGGACTTTTCACCCAAAATCCAAGCCCATTTTCCAACCGCTCCCACTCACACGTCTCCTTCCTGGTTGACTCCTTCGTGACTAAGACAATCGCGCAGGGACAAGATCGTCATTTCTCCCACCACCCTTTATAAAGGAACCAACTCCTCCTTCGCTTACAGTCCCTACATTTTTGGTTTTTGTGAATGCAGAGAGTACCGCTTTGAGGCAAGTTTTCTCTTCGATTGTTTTTTGAGTTTGCTCCCGATTCTCCAATGGAAAGAGGTGGTGGTGGAAACAGAGGTAGAGGAAGAGGAAGAGGTAGAGGCAGCAGTAATGGTGGTGGTGGTGACATAGGTGATTATGGTGGCTACGGCAGAGGAAGTGGAAATAGAGGTGGAGGAGGAGGAGGAGGAGGAGGAGGAGAGAGAGGAAGAGGTGGTTATGGCGGTCATGGTGGTGGGTCCCAGTATCACCATCAACAACCACCTCCGCCGCAGCATCAGCAGCCGCCGCCGCAGCAGTATCATCAACAACCACCACCGAATCAGAGTTGGGGCCAGCCAGGGAGGCCTTCTCCATGGAGCACTTCCGCTCCCAACAGAGCGTGGGGGCCCAGAGCGGCTTCTCCTGCATCTCCGGCACCGATCAGCTCTCCTACTCCTCCTGGTATGGCTGCGTGGGGGCCCAGAGCGGCTTCTCCGGTATCTCCAGCATCGATCAACTCTCCTACTCCTCGTGTGGCTACGTGGGGGCCCAGAGCGGCTGCTCCTGCATCTCCAGCCCTGATCAATTCTCCTACTCCTGGTACGCTTTTTTCTTCTTCATTCTGGGCCCTTTTTGAGATACAATTGGAACTTGTGCAACTGATCGTATCATAGACTGTGAGGCAATGTTTACTTTGGAGAGTAAGCCGTTGCATTTTGAATCCCTAATTTTGATTTGATCAAGTTTTACTGTTTTGAATTCATGATGTATTTATCATGTGTTGTGTATTGGATGTATATAATGAGATTGTGGTGATAAATCATGTGTTTATTGCTTACACTAATTTGCTTTAACTAAGAGATTGTTGTGGTGATAAATCAAGCATTTGGTTGATTTTACTAAGAGACTGTATACCTTAGATAAACAATTTGATTTCCAGTCTCATTATGTGAAAAAACTAAGAGTTCTGCATAAATGTGTTTAGTGGAATTTATTTTTTTGGGATACTATTTAATGTTAGCTTGTTGCTACAGTTAGTTTAACCATTTGAATTTACATAAATAATGAGGCTTGGTGATTATAACACATTTTGTCTGTTCTTTTTTCTTCACAGATACTCTTGTTCCCAGAGTGCAAGCTCTGGAAATTTCGAAACAGACTCCTCCTTCATCTTCTTTGGACAACACAGACAAAAAACTCCCAGTGAAACGGCCTGATAATGGAGGCACAAAAGCTATCCGAACTACTAGGCTTCGTGCCAACCATTTTAATCTCTCGTACAATCCTGAGAGTATTATAAGGCACTACGATGTTGATGTCAAGCCAGAGAACCCTCCTAAGAATGGCCGTCCTGTGAAAATGTCGAAGTACGAACTCTCTGCAATCAGGAAGAAGTTATCCTCTGATAATCCTTCGAATTTTCCCTTGTTAAGTACGGCATATGATGGTGAAAAAAACATCTTCAGTGCAGTGCCGTTGCCCACTGGATCATTTAAGGTGGAGGTTCCTGCGGAAGAAGACACTCGGTTCAGTTCATACATATTTACCATAAAGTTTGTAAATGAGCTCAAGCTTTGCAAGTTGAAGGAGTACTTGAGTGGCCACGTGTTGTCTATCCCTCGTGATATATTGCAGGGTATGGATTTGGTGATGAAAGAAAATCCAACTAGGTGCTTGGTTTCTGTTGGGCGAAACTTTTACCCTGCTGAATCTAATGAAAACGATGACCTTGGATGTGGTATTGCTGCATTTAGAGGGTTTCAGCATAGCTTAAGGCTGACTTCCCAGGGTCCTGCTTTGTGTCTTGACTACTCAGTCTTGGCATTTCATAAGCGCATGCCAGTTATAGATTTTCTGCAACAGCAGATAAGGGGTTTTACTTTAAGAGATTTCACTAGGTTCAAGGGAAAGGTTGTGGATGTATTGAGGGGATTGAAAGTTACTGTGACTCACCGGAAAACCAAGCAAAAGTACATCATCAAGGGGCTGACTGATAAGAATGCAGGAGATATTACATTTGATGCTGTAGATATAGATGGCCAGTGTCCACCCAGGAAAGTTAGACTTCTTGACTATTTCAGTGAAAAATACAAGGAGATCCAGTACAAAAACATTCCCTGCTTGGATTTGGGGAAAAATGGTAGGAAGAATGATACACCGATGGAGTTCTGTGTCTTAGTTGAGGGGCAAAGGTATCCAAAGGAGAATTTGGACAGAAATGCAGCTATCAAGCTGAAGGACATGTCATTGGCTTCACCAGAGAATAGAGAGAACATGATACGTGGCATGGTACAATCTGAGGATGGACCTTGTGGGTAAGTAAATTTATGTCCTTTATTTTTGCCTAGTGAAGTTTGACTGTTATCGAACTTCCACTGTTGTTTACTTGAGCTTTCATGACTTCATTGTTCCTCATGCACGGAACACAATTAGTGTGTATGATTTTAGTTAGCAGGACTTCTCTGAAGGCTGAGAACTAGTATTCTGCTCTAATACTATTTATGAACATGCTGGTGATATTGGAATTTGTTCCCATGTAATGGTATTAACTTAATTAATGATAGTCTATAGGTTTCTGTAGCTTGCACAAGTAAATGGGTTGTAGATAAACTCAGTGGTTGTAGTGAATCTAAGCATATTGAATATCAACATCTTTTATGCACAAAAGATGCTTATTAATAGGGTGATGTTATTACCATTTTGAGTAGCTTAATTCTGCATAAGACTGCAGTGATTAATTATGAATTTTATTCTTTTGTTATTGGCAGTGGTGGCATCATTGGGAATTTTGGAATTGTAGTCAACAAGAATATGACACCAGTAACAGGGCGTGTCATTGTCCCACCTGAGTTAAAGTTGGGTCCTTCTTCTGATGGCAGGATGACTAAGGTAACAGTTGACCGAGAGAAATGCCATTGGAATCTTGTTGGGAAGTCTCTAGTGGAAGGAAAACCAATCAGTCGCTGGGCTGTACTTGACTTCAGCAGTGATGATCGATCCTATCTGGATCCTAATCAATTCATCCCAAAGCTCATCACAAAGTGCAACAAACTGGGAATCAGAATGGGAGAGCCTGTTTTGTACAAAGCCACTTCCATGAGACCATTCACTAGTGTTCAGATGCTTCGTCAGCTGCTTGAAAGCATTAATGAACAGGCATACAAAACAAGCAAAGGCCATTTACAATTACTTGTTTGTGTAATGGCTCGAAGAGATCCTGGTTACAAGTATCTGAAGTGGATCTCTGAGACTCAAATTGGTATAGTGACGCAGTGCTGCTTGTCAAATATGGCTAACAAAGCAAATGACCAGTATCTTTCAAATCTTGCACTTAAGATCAATGCCAAGCTTGGAGGCAGTAATGTAGAGCTAAATGATCGGCTTCCCCCCTTTGGGGGTGCAGGCCATGTTATGTTTGTGGGGGCTGATGTGAATCATCCTGCTGCGCGGAACACGACAAGTCCATCAATTGCAGCTGTTGTTGCCACTGTAAACTGGCCTGCCGCAAATCGTTATGCTGCACGAGTCCGACCCCAGTACCATCGCACTGAGAAGATATTGAATTTTGGAGACATGTGTCTGGAGCTTGTTGAAACTTATGAGCGATTGAATAAAGTTAAGCCGGACAAAATTGTTGTCTTCCGTGATGGAGTCAGTGAGGGCCAGTTTGATATGGTTCTCAATGAAGAGTTACTAGATCTGAAGAGGGCTTTGGGAGGTATAAAATACCATCCAACCATCACACTAATTGTTGCCCAGAAACGGCATCATACTCGTCTCTTTCCAGAGAGTATGAGGGATGGTAGTTCCACAGGCAATGTATTACCTGGAACTGTTGTGGACACAATAATCGTGCACCCATTTGAGTTTGACTTCTATCTCTGCAGTCATTATGGAGCCCTTGGAACAAGCAAACCCACACACTACCATGTTCTTTGGGATGAACACAGGTTTACTTCTGACCAATTGCAGAAGCTCATATATGACTTGTGCTTCACGTTTGCAAGGTGTACTAAACCGGTTTCGTTGGTCCCACCGGTGTACTATGCTGACCTTGTGGCATATAGAGGGCGATTATACCATGAGAGTATGGAGGGACAGTCTCCAGCTTCAGCATCCTCCTCCTCATCATCGTCATCCTCAGCATCATTACCACTATCAGTGGCTTTTCTAGAGGAAAGGTTTTACAAACTGCATGCTGACCTGGAAAACATAATGTTTTTCGTATGAAGGTCGAAGCATGATCCCGTGATCTCTCTTTTGTGGAAAATGAAGGATTTGGTTTTGTAACTTGGCAAACCCGGGCGCAACTCCAACCTCCTCAAAAGGATTTTGTGCGTGAATCTAATGGGTGTTTATTTCTTATGTGTGAATTTAAGGAGGAACTCGTCCTTATCTAGTAATGTGTCTTAATTACAAATTAATAGTGTTTTTTAATCTCAAAATTGGTGATGAAGGGATGTATCTTTTTTGTTCTTGACCGTGATTGTCACTTGTGGTCATAATGAGACTATTCTAATTTTGTGTTCAGAAATCTGTTGATGTATTTTCATTATGCGTTTTACTATCTCTTGTCACTCAAAATTTGCTTGTTCTAAGAATCCATAAGGTGTTAGTTGAATAGCTTCTTTGGTGTGCTCTCAAGTGATCATGAATTCAAGCTTTCATGTTACTATGTGTGAATTTTTTCCTCGCTTCTTATCTTTAGCAAAACAAAAAAAACAAAAAAAACAAACAAAAAAACAAAAAATGTTACAAAACCAAAGAATTGAGGAGAGAATTTAGAAGCAGAGAAAATCCGTTTCATCCGTTCCTCTTTTCAGTATTGTCTATATGTTCAATTACAAGAAGAGGGGTGAACCCCTTTGTAGGCAAAACCCCTCCTAACATGTGGTGGGCTCCACCTTATCATTTACAACACTCCCCCTTGGAGACCACAAATGATACGGAATATGCCTCGTTAAAAATCTTGCCAGTAAAAACCCAGTGGGACAAAAAAAACTGGTCGAAGGGAAAAAGAGTACATAACCATGTGTAACATAAAATTCTGTGTATATTGACATGCGTGCGACACTGCCTCGTTAAAACCTTGCCAGGAAAAACCCAGTGAGATAAAAACCTGGACGAAGGAAAAAGAGTACAGTGTGTAAAGGTCTTTATTGACAGCACGCTCCCCCTGATGCTTGGCAAAATATCTTTAAGCCATACTGTTGATCATCTTTCTGAATATCATAGTTGACACTGCTTCTGTGAGTCAATAGTGTATGAAGGTCTTTATTAATACCACGCTCCCCCTGATGAATATCTCCCCCTGAAAACTTCATGACTAGCTTTTTCCAGTAAGCGACCATAGAGATTTCCAGAGTCCGCATATCTAATAACACTTGGGCTATTTATAAGTTCACTCAAAAATATGCCCGTATATGGTGTTGTGCTTAGATAGCATCAAATATGCCTCACATCATCTCAAAATGATGGTGATGGAGTTGAGCTCTATCTGGAAAATACGATGTCCGCTCCAATATACTTCCGGAAAATCCTTAAAGTGTCCAACGGATAATCCTCATAAAAATACTTCAATACTTTCTTAGTATAAGCAAGAATCTCGTTGGCATAATGCTCGATCTTTAAGTCGAGACAAATATTTCTTGAACTCTTCAGAAGCTTTAATGTGTTGCAAACACATTATAATCAATGTACTCACTGAGGCAATTTATGCACATTAGTATTGAGTACAGATTTTGTGCTTCAGGCACATGTCATTCAGGGACTTGCTTCATGCAATTTCAATCCTTTCAAGGATTTTGTTTAAAGGGATTAAACTTTATGACACATTATATAGCTTTAACCCAGCTATTTATACATCTTTAGGGAATCGCTTCTGGCATATGCTCCGTGCATTTAATAACCCTTAAAGATAACATGTTGGTCTCCGTAAATGTGCAATAAAGGGGCACAATTGAATCTATAAATATGGAGAAAACCCAACATTCCTTGTTTATGCCAAAAACATTGTGTCATACAAAGTAGGTATATTCCCTTTTATTCCGAACACCCAAGTATAACTTTCAGTATTAACAAATTTTGGGGTTCGTACTGTGGGTTTGTTCTTTCACGTTCATTCTTATCTATAATGGAATTACCTCATTCCATTTTGGCCAATGATATTGTCGACATTTAATAATTGAACGTGGTTCCAATCAACACAGCCCATTGATGATTTGAGTAGCTACTCCAAAATCAAAAATTGTCATTCATCAATTCATGATCCCACCATTCTCATGTGCATGCGCATGCATCAATTATAAGCATTTCTTTGCTTTTTGGGTACCCAAGCCACTTCAGGGGGCTTTTATGATGTGAGAATGTGGATTATAACCTCCAATGGAGCGTTATTTTATAGTATGGCGTGGATAATCTCCATTTAGGGAGTTGGAACATTTAGAACCCATATATCTGTCATGCTGCAGGCATGCCACAGATTAATACATACATGTCAATTAATTTCTGGGACTTTAACCCATACAATTTGCTACGCATTAGGCGTGCACAATATCAATATTGACATGTCAAAGGATTGTCCTTTCGGGACTTCAATCCACATCATTTGCTACGCAACAGGCGTGCATCATATTGATCACTGCTATACCCATATTTTGTTCTTATGGGACTTTAATCTGTGCAGTGTATTATCAATGTATCCAACTTGCAATCTGTAAAATTTGCATTAATAATTCATGGATACATACAAGCCATTCTTTTGGAACGGACTTATCTCCCCATTTGGTTACCTTTCAAGATAAAATATCAAATAAGTATATAAGCATAAAATAACACAAGTATTGCTTACATCCTTAGGTGGGAGAAACTTTTCTCAAGTATCATTCAAACTTGTATCGGCCCAGCAAATATAATGTAGTGCTTGATGATCTAGTTATATCCTGCAAGAGCAAAAATCACAATTCTTTTGCCTCTGTCAAAACAAATAACCCTCAGAGTTAGGATCACTTCATGGATTCTTTCTTCAGATGTTCATTCTAAAGAAATAAAATCTCTTATGAACAGAGAGTTACAAAAAGAGAAAAAATGCAAAAAAATTGTGATATTGATTGCAAGATAAGGTAAGCAATCAGGGAAGGAAGCTGGTGGGAGCAGAC
Source organism: Prunus dulcis (assembly GCF_902201215.1). Lineage (NCBI taxonomy): Eukaryota > Viridiplantae > Streptophyta > Magnoliopsida > Rosales > Rosaceae > Prunus > Prunus dulcis. Next base: position 6,024,279 of record NC_047653.1, on the reverse strand, counting down.
AACCAGCTCAGCAATCAAGGAAGGAAGCTGGTGGGAGCAGACAACAAGCTCTCATTTCTCCTAGTCTAGAAGGACCTCAGGAGATTAGAGCATAAGGTCGCCTTCACAGTTCCCTGATGTAGCGGAAACGTGATCAGGGATAGTCTCGCTTCCTGAATGGATGATCAGAGATAGTCTTGCTTCTCGGGCATATTGAGTGCTTACTAATAAGAAAAACAAGTAGATATCGCATCACTAGGTATGGAGTAAACTGGATGTCTTCTGCAAAGAAAATTTCGTTAGTAACACATTTATACACAAATACAATGAATAGGTAGAACCGGTGAATTTCAAATTAACCATAGGAAAATTGCGAGATTCTCGGGATACTTTTGAAAAAGTAGCTCCGTGAAATCCGTAAAGCAAGATCGGCTTTGACGAAAATAATACTTGAAAACGCCGAAAGTGCCGACAGGCATTATTAGAGGCCACGTGAAGTTTTGGACTCTGGGAAAGAAAAAGATAATATGGGGATTCGAGAAGATATTGGGATCCTGGAAATGTTGCCACATTTTCGTCTATAGATATTGCCTTTGCAAAACTTGATTGGAGCAACTGCGTTTCAACTCAACTTCCTTCATTTTCTGAAACTTTAGTTTTTGTAAGACTTTCTTCAAAACCTTCTTAAAATGGCTTCCTCTTCTTCCTGCCCAAATTATTTCAATTTAAATGATGCTCCCACAACAACCAGTGACGCCAAAGTTTGGCGTCCATCCTTTGTATCCCAAAATCGTCATCTCACAGTTAATGATTCTGTGATGATGAATGATGCTACTGCTGTCATAGTAGCTAGGAATTTCATTATTCCAATGGATGAAATGTTGTTGACAGGGAGGTCTGAGGAAGAGGCTATTGATGACTCAATGGCTTTTAGCATTCAGAGTGCTGCTTCTGTTTCTAACATGGCTGATCGTTTGCGTGCTAGAGCAAACGAGGTTCAGAGCTAACAACTGAAAATTCGTCTCTTCAAAGAATGCTTCATGAGTCTCAACAGGAGGTTGAGAAACTTAAAGGAGAGAATAATTCCTTGTTGAAACTGGTGAGTTCGTACTCTGTTGATACACTGAGAAGGCTAGACATGCTGCAGGTCTCCAATGAAAGAATTTTGGGAGACCACGAGAGGCTCATGGCTAAGCTTAAGAGGCGCCGTCCTCTTCCTTCAGAGGCTTCCAGAACATAATGTAATTTTATAGATTTTACAGGGCCTGCACCTTCATTGCAGGTGGAAAAAATCTATCTGTTGTATGCTCCTTTCCTGTTATAATAATTGCGCACATTCTTAAACTTACACCTGTGGTTTTTACGTCTTTTCAAAATGACGGTTTGGAACCTTGTGCCTTATAGGTTCAAATAACCACATCGACTCTCCCAAATTTCATATTTCAACGCATGGTAGCCCGGAACTTTTGGCCTGGGCTAAACACAAACTCAGAATTTATTTGCCCTTTTCAAATGGACATGAAATATGAATTGAGTAAAAGCCACGATAATATCGCAATATAGTAGTGAAGATCATTAACTACTATATACCCACAACTTCAAGTTCAGGATCTCTCATATATTTGGATCCATGGGCTTTCGACCCAGATATAACAAAATATGTGGGGAGCCTCAATTCATCATTTGAAGTTTATACTGATATTATCTATTTCGCGGTGTATTTTCAACAACCGGAATTCACAAAATATATTTCTTCCTTGAGGTGTCGATTATAACAGAATCAAACTTTATTAAATTCATCATTCTCTTATGCCAAAGAAATATGTGGTGTACTACAATTTGCAATAATACCTCAAATGTTGTCCATTTAACTGTTGGAACTTTAGGTTCTCAACACTGTTAGATTTTGAACTTCAGGCCAAAATCACATATTCTCATGGTATGGACATTCTTACAATTTTATGTACATATTTCGGGACTTCAAACCCTTACATAATTGTCCATATTTTGAGGAACTTCTGGCATCTCATTTAATTGCTCATCCATGAGTTTAAGGAACTGCAGGTTCCCTTTTGTATATAGTGACGGTTTACCCAAAATGGTTAATATTTATGTATACGTCACTATTCATATATCCGGTACTATTCATCAAGTCATGAATACGTATCTATTCATGTGTACAGTACATTTGCCAGTACAGTTATCATCCATGTGTACGGCACTATGAACCAATACGGTACTGTTACATCATTAAGGAACCCTAGGTCCTTATTTACATGTCAGGGATCAAAGACCCTCAAGTCCAATCACATGTTTACAAATATAGTACCGGAGAGACTGCCAGCTCTCATATTAATATCATCATCAAGGATCTTCAAGTCCTGATGTAATTGTATGATGAGGATCAAGGAACTTCTGGTCCTGATCTGCATACTGTAAAAACTCATCATACAGCACAATTAATCCATAAAATAAATTGCTGGTAAATAAATTACTGGTATGGACGATAAACCCGCACCATACTTTAAATAAATGTAAATGTGCGGTAAAATAAATTCATAAATTAAATTGCTTGCTGTATGGACGTTAATCCCGCACCATACCTTAAATAAAATTAAATGTGCGGTAAAGTAAATTCATAAATTAAATTGCTTGCTGTATGGACGTTAATCCCGCACCATACCTTAAATAAAATTAAATGTGCGGTAAAGTAAATTCATAAAGTATGAGGGTTAATTCCACATCATACTTTAAGTAAAAGTAAATTTGCGATAAAGTAAACGTGCTTGTATGGGCACTAATTCTGCCCCATACATTTAAATAAAAGTAAAGGCGTGGACGATAAACCCGCACCACCCTTTTAAATAGATACTGTTGTATGGGTAATAAACCTACACCATACAATAAATAATGTACAGTAAAGTAATTTCATAAAGTATGAGGGTTAATTCCACATCATACTTTAAGTAAAAGTAAATTTGCGATAAAGTAAAGGCAATTATTGGTGGGTTCTTATCAACACCACAATCAAATAGTATAATATTATTATACTGATATATTAGTGGAAAGCTAGATATATCACGTTGGCTTTTCTTCTTTCCACCTGCAATCTATACTGGTCATGAGTATTAAATTCTGTAGGTATTTTAATAATGTAATTAATTAAAGGAGATAGAGTGAGGTAGGGTACTTATCCCTTTATTTTGGTGGGTGTTCACATGCCTGGCAAAAATCCTTTGTTTCCTTTACTTCCATGTAGGATTTTGCTTTCCACTAGGCTGATCAACTTGCTGTGTATCCCACTTTTCAATAAATATACTCTAGCATTGGCTCACTGTTTAGGCATACTTGCTAGATCTCCAGTGCCTTGCATCAAATCAACACCGGCCTTTCAACAATTTTTAGTGGCTTACTTCCATTTTAGAAAAATGTTTCTTCACTGCTTTTTGACCCTACTTCCTCCATCGATATCCATCATCAAGGATATCAACTTGGCTCCTCGTTTGAAAAGTATATCTGGGTTTTCTTATCTCTTTTTTTTTTTTTTTTTTGAGAGAGAAAAGATTCTGCTTTTCTAGATCTCATAAATCTACTCGTTGAAAGTATCGCCAGTGTACAAAGTCTTTTGATTATCCTCACCGCCCCAATCCATGCATCAAATCTGGTCATCATCATAACCAAAATGAATCTTTCAATGGCTAAGAATTTCTTCACAGAAAGTGATAACCATTAGCAAAGCACAGACCATTCCAACCAATCGTGAGCTTACATGCACATACACCTCTCTGACCATTTTGAGCCACCCTTTTACCAAATGTTGATCGTGGAAAGATCATAGCCAATAGACAAATAGGCAACGACCTCCAAAAAGACCTATTTGTTATAAAACCAAATTGAAAATTTCATCTTCATGGAGTTCTTCAACACCGCCAAGGCTGTGAAGCTCCGCAGTCACCTCGACAAGTACCTTGTCGCCGATGACAACCCCTTCCTCCTCGGCATGACAGGCAGAAAAGTGCTCCAGGCGGAAGCCGACAAGAGCATGGACTTCAAGTTCGAGTGGGAGCCCATACACGACGGCTTTCAGCTCAAGCTGCGGACGTGGTGCGGCAAGTACTTGCGCTCCAACGGTGGGCCGCCGCCATGGAGGAACGCCGTCAGTCACGACGACCCTACCACGTCCTCCACCTCCCTCATGGCGCTTACAGTACTACTGATCATCTTCAATTCCAAAATAACAAGTCACCACCACCAGCAAATGGGATCTTGGGGCTGATGTCAGATATGGAGGTTTCAAACAATATTAATTCTTCTCAGAGCAAAAGCTTTAGTAAGAAGAATAAAAAAAATGGAGAAATTGAGAGAGAGAGAAGGTAGCATTGGATGGAAGGAGGGATAAGATATCTGGGTTTCATCAGAGAATTCAGCTGGTATTGTTAAAGCGAATTCGTGCTGATAACGTGTTACAAAATCAAAGAATTGAGGAGAGAATTTAGAAGCAGTGAAAATCCGTTTCATCCGTTCCTCTTTTCAGTATTGTCTATATGTTCAATTACAAGAAAAGAGGTGAACCCTTTTATAGGTAAAGCCCCTTCTAACATGTGGTGGGCTCCACCTTATCATTTACAACAAAAATCATAAAAAAGTTATGTTTACCATGTTGTTTTGGCTGGAGGGGGATTGTAAGGAGTTGCAAAGGGTCGCAAAAGATTTTAAATTTTAACTTGGGTAAGAAATTAAAAAGAATTGAGAATTAAAAAAGACACGTGGTGGTGGTTGAGCTAGGCAAGGAGGGAACCTTAACTTGGAAGCATTATCAAAAAAAAAAGAAAAAAGAAAAAGAAAGGGCGGGGACAGAGTGAGCGAATATAAGCGAAACGAGAAAGAGGAGAATGTTATCAAATACAGTTCCTCATGCAACCCTTTGGCAAAAAAGAAAGAAGAAGCAAATTCCTCTCTGTTCCATGGAAGCTTCTGGACTTTCCACCAAAAATCCAAAACCATTTTCCAACCGCTCCCACTCCCGCGTCTCCTTCTTGGTTGATTTCTTCGTGACTAAGGCACTTCGGGACTAAGGCAATCGCGCAGGGACAAGATCGTCATTCCACCCAACACCCTTTATAAGGAACCAACTTCTCATCTTGATCACAGACTCATTTCTGATTTTTGTGAATTGAGAGAGTACGAATTTGAGGCAAGTTTTCTCTTGGATCGTTTTTGAATTTGCTCCCGATTTCTCCAATGGAAAGAGGTGGTGGTGGAAACAGAGGAAGACGTAGAGGCAGCAGTAATGGTGGTGAAAGAGGTGATTATGGTGGCTACGGCAGAGGAAGTGGAGGAGGAAGAGGTGGTTATGGCGGTCATGGTGGGGGTGGGTCCCAGTACCACCATCAACAACAACCGCCACAGCAGCAGCAGTATCAACAACAACCGAATGAGAGTTCGGGCCAGCAAGGGAGGCCTTCTCCATGAAATAGTCCCGCTCCCACCAGAGCAGCCTCTCCTGCTGTATCTCCAGCCCCGATCAACTCTCCTACTCCCGGTAATTTTTTTTTTCTTCTTCATTCTGGGTCCTTTTTGAGACACAATTGAAATTTGCATTACTGATCATATCATATAGGCTGTGAATGAAGCCGTTGCATTTTTATTCCTAAATGTCAGTTTTTTAGCTACCGTTGGTCTAGCCATTTGGATTTACATGAAAAATGAGGCTGGTAATAACACCTTTTGTTTGTTCTTTTTTCTTCACAGATACTCTTGTTCCTAGAATGCAATCTCTGGAAATTTCGAAACAGGCACTTTCTTCGCCTTCTTTGGATGAAGCAGACAAAAAACTCCCTGTGAGACGGCCTGATAATGGAGGCACAAAATCTGTCCGAACTACTAGGCTTCGTGCTAATCATTTTAATCTCTCGTACAATCCTGAGAGTATTATAAGGCACTAAGATGTTGATTTCAAGCCAGAGAAGCCTGCTAAAAATGGCCGTCCTGTGAAAATGTCGAAGTCTGAACTCTCTGCAATCAGGAAGAAGTTATCCTATGATAATCCTTCGGATTTTCCCTTGTCAAGTACCGCATATGATGGTGGAAAGAACATCTTCAGTGCAGTGCCATTGCCCACCGGATCATTTAAGGTGGAGGTTTCTGAGGAAGAAGGCACGCGGTTCAGTTCATACATATTTACCATAAATTTGGTAAATGAGCTCAAGCTTTGCAAGTTGAAGGAGTACTGTAGTGGCCAACTCTTGTCTATCCCTCGTGATATATTGCAGGGTATGGATTTGGTGATGAAAGAAAATCCAACTAGGTGCTTGGTTTCTGTTGGGCGAAGCTTTTACCCCGCTACATCAAATCAAAACGATGACCTTGGACATGGTATTGCTGCATTTAGAGGGTTTCAGCAAAGCTTAAGGATGACTTTCCAGGGTCCTGCCTTGTGTCTTGACTACTCAGTCTTGGCATTTTATAAGCGCCTGCCCGTTATAGATTTTCTGCAAGAGCAGATCAGGGGCTTTGATTTAAACAATCTCAACAGGTTTAGGAGAGAGGTTGTGGATGTATTGATGGGATTGAAAGTTACCGTGACACACCTTAGAACCAAGCAAAAGTACATCATCAAGGGGCTGACTGATAAGAATGCAGGAGACATTACATTTGATGCTGCAGGCATAGATGGCCAGTGTACACCTAAGAAAGTTAGGCTGCTTGATTATTTCAGGGAAAAATACCAGGAGATCCAGTACAAAAACATTCCCTGCTTGGATTTGGGGAAAAATGGTAGGAAGAACTACACACCGCTGGAGTTCTGTGTCTTAGTTGAGGGGCAAAGGTATCCAAAGGAGAATTTGGACAGAAATGCAGCTATCAAGCTGAAGAACATGTCATTGGCTTCACCAAAGGTTAGAGAGAACTGTACAATCTGGTGATGGACCTTGTGGGTAAGCTATTTTGTGTCCTTTCTTTTGGTTAGTAAAGTTAGATGTGAACAAACTTCCACTGTTGTTTACTTGATTTTTCTTGAAGTCATTCTTCCTCTCATGGAACACAATTAGTGTGTATGATTTTAGTCAGCAGGCAGTTGGTTCCTCTGAAGGATGAGAACTACAGTTCTGCTCTAATATCATTTATGAACATGCTGGTGATATTGGAATTTTTTCGCATGTAGCGTGTTACCTTAATTTAATGAAGTGTACAGATCTCTGTGGCATGCACACGTACAGATCCCAACAAGATAGTTTTACCATTTTGATTAACTTAATTCTACATAAAAAACTGCATTATTAATTATGATCCTGATTCTTTTGTTATTGGCAGTGGTGGCATCATTGAGAATTTTGGAATTGAAGTCAACATGAATATGACACCAGTAATAGGGCGTGTCATTGTCCCACCTGAGTTGAAGTTGGGTCCTTCTTCTGATGGCAGGATGACTAAGGTAACAGTTGACCGAGAGAAATGCCATTGGAATCTTGTTGGGAAGTCTCTAGTGGAAGGTGTTGATTATTGCCTCAAATCAATAGTCAAAAGTGATGGATATTGACAAGTTGCAATGTGAATGCATTAATTGGCTTTCACAAATGGTGGTAGGCTATTGTTGACTTGGCTAACCTTTGGCTTCTTTGAGAAGCCACTTCCTTTGAGAAGCCACTTCCTTTGGCTTCTTTGAGAAGACACTAACCTTTGGCTTCTTTGAGAAGCCACTTCCTTTGGCTTCTTTGAGAAGCCACTTCCTTTTGGCTTCTTTGAGAAGCCACTTCCTTTGGCTATAAATTGGAAGCAAATGGTTTCATTTGAAGCATCCAACCAAGTGTTGAGTAGAAGAGAAAAATAGCAAGAAAGGCATTTTGCCAAAGAGTGAAACAAATTCTCTCTAGTTGTTCTTTGCTTTGTATCATTGTTTTCTCTTCCTTTGTGAGTGTGTGAGGTTGGGTGTATTTGGGTCTTTGGGAAATTGAGTGGTAAACACTATTGTATATCTCCATTGATTATAGTGGAATACTCCATCGCCTCCAAACTGGATGTAGGCAATTGCCGAACCAGTATAAATCTTGGTGTTGTTCTTGTTGATTATTTTGTTCAATTTTTCTCCTGCCTGTTGTTATTTATTTTTCACTCGCAGTTGGTTGACGCTTCCGCACAACAAGTGGTATCAGAGCTCCAGTTTTTCGACTGGGGTTTCGTGGGGAGTGAAAAATCTGTCGGTGCTACAGTGACGGGTGAATAGTGCACGTGAATAGTGTCGGTGCTACAGTGCTCCCGTGAATAGTGCTGTGCTACAGTAGCAGTGAATAGTGCCGGGCAGATTTGATGGCTGGAGAAAAAGACGAAGTTTTGAAGGAGAAGGAGTCGGCATCGTCTTCGTCGGCACCTACATCCAATAGACATCCAATTGCCAGTACAAGGTTAGAGGTTGATAAATTTAATGGCTCCAATAATTTTGGTATGTGGCAATGTGAAGTTATGGATGTGTTGTATCAACAAGAGTTGGATATGGTTCTGGAGGATAAACCAGAAGATATTGATGACAAGCAATGGACTAGAATTAATCTCCATGCTTGTGCCACTATTCGATCGTTCCTTGATAAGGAGTTGAAATACCCGTATATGAAGGAAACTTCTGCTAAGAAGTTATGGATGAAATTGGAGGAGAAGTATATGACCAAGAGCGCAGAAAATCGGCTCTTCTTGAAGAAACGACTCTTCCGATTTCAATATCGCTCAGGTATTTCTATGCATGAACACCTCAATGATTATAATAAAATACTTGCTGATTTAGCAAACCTTGATGTGATAATTCCTGACGAGGATAAGGCACTATGTTTGTTAAATTCATTGCCTGATGATTATGATCATTTGACAACTACTTTGTTGTATGGAAAATCCGAGGTGAAACTGGATGAGGTGTCTGCGGCATTGGTGAATCATGAGTGTCGTAAAAAGGAACAGAAGACTCAAAATTCACAAACCGAGGCACTCGTTGCAAGGGGTCGAACAGAGGAAAGAAAATCTGGGAAGCGGGGAAAATCTCGTTCAAAGTCACGAGGGAAATTTCCTGCTAAAGATGAATGTGCCTTTTGTCGCCAAAAGGGTCATTGGAAGAAAGACTGCCCCAAATTGAAGAACAAGGAGAAGGAGAAAGTGGGTTCTGAAGCAAATGTTGCAAAATCTGGAGATGAAGATTTCGAGTTTGCTTTGGCTAGTTCATCTGCTGATGGTCACTCAACTGAGTGGATTTTGGATTCAGGTTGCACCTATCATATGTGTCCTATTCGGGAATGGTTTTCTAGCTTCGAGGAGCTGGATGGTGGAGTTGTTTTGATGGGCAACAATAATGCCTGCAAAACACAAGGGATAGGCAAAATCTGTTTGAAGATGCATGATGGAACAGTCAGAGAATTGAGTGATGTTCGGTATGTTCCGGATATGAAGAAGAATCTCATCTCATTAGGCGCTTTGGAATCCAAGGGTCTCAAGATCACCATGGAGGGTGGAGTTCTTAAAGCTGTGCATGGGGCACTGGTGGTGATGAAAGGTACAAGACGAAATAACTTGTATTTCTTGCAGGGTAGTACAGTTATTGGTGGAGCAGCTGTCACCGAAGCTGCTGACGCAGATAGCACAGACACCACAAGGTTATGGCATATGCGCTTGGGCATGCTGGTGAAAAAGCGTTGCAAGGATTGGTGAAGCAAGGCTTATTGAAAGGTGCAAAGGCATGCAAATTGGAATTCTGTGAACACTGTGTGCTGGGTAAGCAAACTAGAGTGAAATTTGGCACTGCTATTCACCACACTAAAGGCATTCTAGATTATGTTCACACTGATGTTTGGGGACCTTCCAAGAATGCATCTTGGGGAGGTAGCCATTATTTTGTCTCCTTTGTTGATGACTTCTCTAGAAGAATATGGGTGTACACCATGAAGCGTAAAGATGAAGTCTTGAAGATATTCCTGAAGTGGAAAAAGATGATTGAAACGCAAAGCGGTCGAAAGATCAAGACTCTCAGATCAGACAATGGTGGTGAATATAAGTCTGATCCTTTCTTGAAAGTTTGTCAAGATGAGGGTATTGTGAGGCACTTCACGGTTAGGGAGACACCGCAACAGAATGGGGTGGCAGAGCGCATGAACCGTACTTTGCTTGAGAAAGTTCGGTGTATGTTGTCTAATGCTGGTTTAGGCAAGGCGTTTTGGGCTGAGGCGATTACTTATGCAAGCCATCTCATTAATCGGTTGCCTGCTGCTGCGAATGAGGGCAAAACGCCCATGGAGGTATGGTCTGGTAAACCTTGTACTGATTACAAGTATTTACACATATTTGGTTGTCCTGCTTACTATCATGTCCGGGAAAGCAAGTTAGATCCAAGAGCAAAGAAGGCTCTATTTATGGGATTTAGCAATGGCGTGAAGGGATACCGACTTTGGTGTCCAGATGAGAAGAAAATTGTTGTAAGCAGAGATGTGACTTTTGATGAGGCTGCTATGGTAAATCAGAACAAGCATGAAGGTGAAATTGAAGCAACTAAGACCATGAGTAGTTCAAAGCGGGTGGAGTTACTGAAAACTCCAGTTGTTCCAGTAAGGTCTGATATTACAGACACTAGTCCTACAGTTGATTCTGATGAAGAGGACGAGGATGATGAAGAGGAGGCACCTACCCAAGAGCCTCCACAGCAACAAGATTCTATTGCAATCAGAAGATCGAGAAGGGAGATTCGAAAGCCTGTTCGATTTACTGATATTGTGGCATATGCACTTCCCGTTATTGAAGATGATATTCCATCCGCCTACAAAGAAGCTGTCAGAAGTTCAGAGAGCGTGGAGTGGAAGAAATCTATGGATGAGGAGATGAAGTCTCTTCATAAAAATGAGACTTGGGAGCTGGTTCAGTTACCAAAGGGGAAGAAAGCAATTGGTTGCAAATGGGTTTATGCCAAGAAGATGGAATCTTTGGGAAAGGACAATGTGAGATTCAAAGCCAGATTAGTAGCTAAAGGATATGCTCAGAAGGAAGGCATTGACTACAATGAGGTATTTTCTCCCGTAGTAAAACATTCCTCTATTCGTATTTTGTTGGCTTTGGTTGCACAGTTTGACCTTGAGTTGGCTCAACTTGATGTCAAGACTGCATTCTTACATGGTGATTTGGAGGAAGAAATTTATATGTCTCAGCCAGAAGGTTTTAAGGTTGTTGGAAAAGAAAATTGGGTTTGCAAATTGCAAAAATCATTGTACGGCTTGAAGCAGTCTCCAAGACAATGGTATAAGCGATTTGATCGGTTTATGATCGGGCAGAAGTACACAAGAAGTCATTATGACCATTGTGTATACTTTCGCAAACTACAAGATGGAACCTTCATCTATCTGCTTTTATATGTTGATGATATGCTTATAGCATGTAAAAGCAAAGTGGAGATTGAAAGGTTGAAGACTCAACTGAGTAATGAATTTGAGATGAAGGACTTAGGAGAAGCTCGGAAGATACTGGGTATGGAAATTGAAAGAGATAGAGAGAAGGGCAAGATTAGTCTGTGTCAAAAGCAGTATTTGAAGAAGGTACTACAGCGTTTCGGGATGAATGAAAATTCAAAAACGGTTAGTACACCTCTTGCCCCTCATTTCAAACTTAGTGCTTCTATGTCTCCTAAAACTGGTGAAGAGAGTCATTACATGGCTCAAATTCCATATGCAAGTGCTGTTGGTAGTTTGATGTATGCTATGGTGTGTACGAGGCCTGATATTTCACAAGCTGTTAGTATTGTCAGTATATATATGCATAATCCAGGAAAAGGGCATTGGCAAGCTGTGAAATGGATTCTACGGTATATTCTGGGTACTGTAGATGTTGGTTTATTGTTTCAGCATGATAAAGTTACTGGTCAATGTGTTGTTGGATATGTGGATTCTGATTACGCAGGTGATTTGGACAAGCGTAGGTCCACTACATGTTTTGTATTCACTATTGCTGGAGGTCCAGTGAGTTGGAGGTCGATTCTGCAATCTACAGTTGCTTTGTCGACTACTGAGGCAGAATACATGGCAGTAACAGAAGCTATAAAGGAAGCCATCTGGCTTCAAGGGTTGCTTGATGACTTGGGGGTCCAACAAGACCATGTGGATGTTCATTGTGACAGTCAGAGTGCTATTTATTTAGCAAAGAATCAAGTTCATCATGCACGTACAAAACACATTGACGTAAGGTTCCATTTTGTTCGTGAGATTATTGAAGAGGAGATATTCTTCTTCAGAAGATTGGGACTGCTGACAATCCTGCGGATATGTTGACAAAGCCAATTTCGTTGCTCAAGTTTAAGCACTGCTTAGACTTAATTGGCATTTGTAAAATTTGTTGATTGCCCCATAGGGGATTGGGAGACGACTATTGGGAGTTCTACTTTGAGGGTTTGAGCCAAGGTGGAGATTGTTGATTATTGCCTCAAACCAATAGTCAAAAGTGATGGATAT
>NC_047653.1:5917463-6011826 GCF_902201215.1 Prunus dulcis | reverse complement strand
TTCCGTTCACTTCATCCATTTGGGTCACCCCGAACACGATGATCAACTCGAAAATCATACGATTATAACTTAAACTAAACATGATTATAATGAGCTAATACCTTTGAATGTTTCATGAGGTTTGGGTTCCTCTTGGATCCAAAACACAATTAATTAAGAATGGGTATTTTTGTTTCAAGCTGTTCTTCTCATCCCATTTTATTCATACGATTGCAGGCTTTGATTCAGAAGTAGGCTTCAGCCTCTATATTTTGTCTTCAGTGCTGTTCTTTTTCGATCAGAAAGAAAGACTCTGTATTGATTCTATTAGCTGGCTTATTTCAAGTTGCATTGATATTATTGTATCACTCATTCCCCGAATGCTGGGTGGTGTTTCAGGCTAATGCAGAGTTTCTAACCAGGTTTTGTACTTACCTTTGAAACTATAAATAGTATAATATTTTTAAGTTTGGTTCTTTTTCATGGCTCTCCCTCTATTTTTTTTTGCTTGCATAGCTGTTGGATTGGATGTATCTTTACTTGTGGTCCTTTCCTTGGATTCTTGGGAGTTCAAAGATTATCTAATTGAAACTGTGGTGCAAGTTAATGCATATTTTTTCACTTGTTTTTGAGATTTGGCCAATATGTGAAATTAAATTCCTCTTGGGGCTGGGGGACCACTGAAATGTGCAGGTTATCTACAGGCATATAAGCTTGAAAGATTGTTGTTTCTGTTAGTTGGCATTGCCTTTATGCTGTTGGCTTTCAACTTGGAGATGCCCTTTGTTATAATATAAGGACAATGGCAGAAACATATATGTGTCATGAATTTACAAACCAAAGTTGAATTTGTTCTTTGGGTTGCTTTCAGAGCAACTTATCAAGAACTGCAGGATTTCACACGCACTCCAGACTCCTGTCATTGGTTGCATTTGGGATAAAAGATTGGATTAGAATGACAGGTCATTATGGGGGGCCAATGATGAAATCATAGAGGAACCACTCTAAAATCATAGCTGTATGGGCCAACTTGCTATTTGGAGGGTAAATGGAGGATATGACAGGTTGAGACTTGAGATTGGGTTGTTGGTAATTTTAGGACTTGCATCTGGTGAAGGTTTAGATTAGTGAATTGAATTGTCTACTTATGTAACTAATTTTGTGGTTTAGTTAATAATACTGAAAGAATAATAATAGGAAAATGACAATTTATACCAGGCTGCAAAGGACCCACTAGTGTAGTGGTTTGGAGCAATTGCTCCCGGAAGGAAGGTCATGGGTTCAAGTCCTAGCATTCGTGTAGTGTGTGTGAGTTTAGTATACTATCGCCCCTCTCAATAGGAAAGGTTCTTAAAAAAAAAAAAAAAAAAAAAATTATGCCAGGCTCTGTTCTGTACTCATCAATCTTGGTTGGATAAATAATATTTTCTCTCAAATATCTGCACTATACAAAAATAGCCATTTATGGAACAAAGAAAACCATAACAAAGACATATGGGGAATACATGCACACACTCAAAAAAAAAAAGGACCCAGTAGAGAGATACTCCAATCCCAGCACTGCTAAACTTGCATCAAAGGAAGATTCAATTCATTTTCTGGTGTTTCATTCATGTGGAGCAAATTCTAGGTCTCAAAGTGATTGATGCCTTGATTAATTGCTTGTGATGATTGAAATAAGCTCATTAGCTGTCCATGTCACTAAGGAGATATTTTTAAGTTTGCTGAGCAATTCTTTGTCCAGTGATGACAGCATGGGGACATACCCATGAGCTGCAATAAACAAATGAATTAAATTCTTGATTTTCTAAACAAGCAAGAAAAACAAAGCATTGAGCTTAGGATTGCAAGAAATTTGTATGATTGTATCTTCCCTTGTGGTTTTCTCTACGGAAAAATGTACCTGAACTTTTTGCAAGACTCAGTAATGAGTATGAAGCAAGTACTCTTTCCTCTACATCTTTGTCATAATTCAGTGATTCTAGCAACTGAGGCACAAGAATTGAGCATGCCATGGACCCCAAATTTTCATCTCCAACTGTACTTAGAAAGCTACTCATCCATGAAACGGTGACAAGGCTTGCTCGGGCTAAACTTGGAATGCCATTTGCTATTGAATCTGAAAGAGCCACCAATAGTTTCTTATTGCCACTTTTGAATAGGACAATGGCTGCTTTCCTTTGCCAATTTTCTGTTGCTTCTCCATCTTCGTTCTAATTTTCGGATCACATAAAATTATTGTCAGTATTTGTTTTTTTTCATAGATTGATAAATCTCAGCTGGTTTAGTGTAATAGAAAGCTTACTGAGTGTACAAAACCATCTATAACATTTTCTTTGAAGTGATATGAAGCCCTTGGCCAATAACTGAAACCTGCTTGTTGTAAAAGCCTATGTTCTGTTGATGCCTCTCCTGTGTAAGAAAACCAGCCTCCCAACATTAAGAGAGCACTTGCTGATCTTTCCTGGACTTTTTCATGACATGTTTGACAATTTAAAGCTGCTATAATTGCTTCAATGGCTTCTTCTCTATATACACTGCTCCTGAAAGGGTCTCCCTGCAACAAAACTGCTACTCCATATGGGAACTATTCAAGATATAAATTAAAAGTCTAGAGCAAAGATTGATTTACTTATGTGAACATTTTGGTTGCCAAAAGTTGAAAAAAGTTTAAATTTTAAGCAACCATTTCTATGAGAAGGATGCATAAACACTAACAATGGATTTACCATAAGATCAAGCTGTAGTAAAATGGCTGCAATTAGTGGACGTTCTTCAGGTGCAGCTCTTTGGAGATGGACCAACAAAATTTGCATTGTGTTAAACCCACCATATCCTTCTTTCAGTCCATCAAGGATTTCATTGATCTTCTTTCGTCTGAGAAGAATCATTTAGTTGATCAAAATGTAAATAGAACATCAAAAAATAACCAGAAGACTCAAACAGGTGAAAAGATAAAAAGATAAATCCATACCTACTAAGGCAGAGTATTTCGATCAATAAAGCAACTGCGGAGCCAGTAGAGTTACTGCCATTTCCAAGTATAATGAGTTCAAGAAGAGAAGCCTTGTTGAGAAAATCAGCTAAGTAGTTTCGACAGCTTCCATCAGCTCGAACACAACACGAAATGATGGAAGCAATATTGTTCCTCTCATGAGTATCCCCTCTCTCAATTTGTGTCACTAGAAGGCTCAACCCCCCTAGAGAAACCAAATGTCTAGCATTCTCTAAGTTTCTGTCTTCATCAAAACCAGTAAGAAGCTGGTCCAATAGGTACAATGCTGCCACTTGAGGACTGCATTGAACCCTGAATAGGGTCTGCAACTGATCTCCGAACTCTAGCACTCGAAGGACTAGTGCCACCCAATCAACTGATATCATTTGTTTTGCCTTTGGCTTTAACAGGTATAGCAGAATGGAAGCTTTCAAAAATAGACCACTACTTCTAAGAAGTCTCATGAAAATTTCAAGCTGTGGATCTGAATTCAGTATATTATGCCTGTTCATCTCATTTCTTGCTACAAATTCAGCTAACACTGATATGACTAATTCCAAAATTTCATCGTCGGTGGAAACAAACAACACCTCCAGCATTCCCTGGATAACAGGTGCCTTTGCTAACTCAGCTTCAATGACAGGATCACCATGTGAGTCCAACCAAGCTCTAGTAATTACACGAATTGCAATTTCACAATCCATTAGATTATCCGAGGAGTAAATAGTGCTAACAGCACTGCTTAAATTGCTTGAAGGAAGATGGGAATTGTCTTCTTTCCGGATTGAATTATTTTTGACAATAAGGTTCCTGTTCACCAAGCATTCGGTTGGTCCATTCTGGCACCTAAAGAATCCGTAATAGTCTGATTTCTGTGTCTCAGGCTCAGGCCAAAACTCAGTTTTTGGATTTCTATGATTTTGGCTGGATGACCTTCGTCCAGTCCTGCCTCCCCTCTGCCAAAGTCAGAAATAATGTGAATTCTCCACTACAACATTCAATTATTGCAAAAATGAAGGGTGGCGAATTGAGATGAAGACACAGTTACCCACATGAACATAACTGAGATTGTTGTAATTATCTTCATCTGCCCACAGATTTCCCTCCTCCTCATGCAAACCCCAAGTAGCATTCGAAACTCCATTTCGATCATAGAGGAGGTCTAGTGATCTTCGTTCAAGCGTGGGGCCAAATATAGCTCGGTATCTTTAGTGATTTTAGAAATCATGAAACAAGATACACAATTACAACACAAACTGCAAGTTAAATATACTTTCTGAATGTTTTGCAAGAAATGATTAAAATGTATCCATGGATTAATGTTACTTACAAATTTTTGTTTAATGAGGAATGTGAAGTGTAGGAATCAGATGATCTCCTTCTTGATGATCTGCAACTGGATATTGAAGGTAAAGGTATATTAGGAGGAACAGGAGGAGGGGCCTCAACCCCAACTTTAAGCCACTGTTTGTAGTACAGAGCAAACTGTGTAGTTCCCATATCCATTTGGTCATTATAGACCTTGGTTATGGCTTTCATTTTCTTCTCCCTCTCAGGGTCCTCTGAGTTTGAAAGAACATCAGCTTCCCTGGCATACCAAATCTTCACATGAAGAAGATGTGGAAGAAAGAAATGCTCCCAAAGATCAGGAAGCAAATGGGTTCGAGCTAAAACCGGTGAATCACAGAACGCTTGAAGCAAATGCCTAGCCGAAACCGGGTCATTTTTCTCAATCTTGTAAGCAATTGCCAAGTAGAGCTGAGCACAAGCAGAGAGATGCGAATTGGGTGTTCCACATGTTGAACCATTTTTGGACTTGCTGGAGTTTAAGGAAGCAACAATGCTCAAAACCCGAATCGAATTCCTTATTGTTTTCTTCCTTAATTCCTTATTTGATGACCATTGATCTTCCACCAACTTGTTAATGCTTTCAATACCCAATTCCAAATTTGCAAAGATTTCATTGTCCTCATCCTTTTTCTTTCTCACCAAACAACAACTGCATTTTTCCCAGATTGTTTCCCGGAAAGCTTCATCCTTTATATACCGGCCTGCACAACCACTAAGTATAGAAATCACAGCTCTGGTGGCAACTTCATCAATGGCAGGCTCATTAGTTCTTGAACTCTCTGAAACCAGTGACTTGGAATTTGATCTCTCTGAAGTAGAACTCACCCTTCTAGACGACCCTTTTCTCATGGCAGGCTTCTGAGCCTCGTGGTTGGAAAAGTCGTAACTTTTTCGACCATGGCAGATGTATATAGGCAGCAGAGCTATAGATTCATCTGGTGCAACTCTTTCTCTGTGTTTCACTGGTTTTGGGCTTTTTGGGTACTTTTTTCCAAGTTCTAGTCTTTCATCTGTGAGCAATTCTTGTAAGGAGGACATTTTTTGGTGGATAATTGGATTTGGGTTTGAAGCAAAGACGAGTTTGTGAAAAGCTTCACTGACATTCTCCCAAAACCAGAAAGTATACAAAAGACAGCTATTGCTATAGAAGAGAAACGAGAGAGAGGTGAGAGAAGGAGACAGAAATGAGGACAAAGACTGTTGGCTGATTCTTTTTTGACGTTTTAACCGTCGACCCGCCTTTTAATTTAAGGGTGGGCACTGAACCGGTTTGAAATTGGACCGGGTTTTAGTTGTTCCATGAAAAATGTTTTATTTTAAGATCAAAATATCAAACAAGCATTCACCAAAAAAGAATCCAACAAGAAAGGGCAGCATATTTTGAATTTTGGAATCTGTGAGCTGCTTAATTGAGTTGGAACACACAATTCAAATTTCAGCTGTTCAAATAAGTTATATGTAAAGCACATAATTTAGGTACATTTTTAGTACTCAAACATCAAAATCAGAAAGATTTAGATGACATGAGAGTTGAGCTATTATAGATTGATATGTTGAGTCTGGATGGGAGCTTATAATTTTTTTGTGTTGATATTGCTTATATCCAATATTATTTTGTGATTTTCATTTTACTTTAAGCTCAAAATGAAACGTAGTATTAGTATAGAAAAATGCCACGTTTGATTTATTTTAATAAATACCCCATTTGATAGGTTTATTTTCACAACAAATCCAGTAATCTTGGTTACCTTAACCCAATTTTAGATTTTGAATCATTCATGTTATCTTATCCCCACAATATGAGATTTTAGGTGCTATAATCAAACTTAAACAAAGCCTCCTCATAGTATGAAAATGGATGTGCCTCATTATTTGGTGAAAATCTAACCATTCATATATGTTTGAACTTGGAACATTGATAAGATAATTGCAATGCATGACATGCTGCACAGTAGCTTAATGGAGTCATGGTCAATGTCACATGCAAAAGTTAATGTAAATAGACTAAGAAAAAACCATATAATATAATAAAAATGGAAGAAACAAAATAGAAAAGACAAAAATGGAGACCAATAATGCTCATGAGTCATGGGGAGGAGGCTTAATGGTTTCACAGTCTTTTCTTCTCCTCCTTTCATTTCTCGATGTGCTTCTTCTCTCTTACTCTCTACCATTGTCTTGTTCTTCGGCTTAGCTCTTTTGCCATGTCTTCATCTTTGCCCAACTTTGCCAATTCACTATTGTTAATTCTCCAAAATTTTACTTTATCTGAACCGGTTTAGTCCAACGGTTTTCTAGTTCATTCAGACCGTTTAAGCTTTTGGTTTGGGCCAAGCAAATAATAGCCGTTATCCAGACAATGTTCAAAGTCTTTCAATTATTTGAGGAAATTTCAAAATAATAATAATAAGAAACTAAAAATGTGACCAAACCGAATTTTCTTATAAAAACAATCGAGAATTCTTTAGAAGTCTATAGGAGAGATTAATTTACCCTATTTTTACTCCTATTTTATTGTAAAGAATTTTGAGTCATTATTTCTTCTCCTTGATTTATCACCATTTTAGTCCCTTTTACTTTATTTTATTAAAAATCACACTGATTCAGGATTTTTACTCTACTTATTTTGACAATAGAAATTAGAAGTTAAGTGAAATAAACAAAATAAACAAAAAAATTTTCTGAAGTATCTCCAATATCGCCTAAGTTTGAAATTAAAAACTTTGTGGGATATATGGGAGTGCTATGAAATATGGGAGAAGAGTCCTAGTCAACTGAAATTAAAACAACAGGTTGGAATAGAAAATAAAAGATGCGTTGATGCCCAAAAATGAATCGTCACTTTCGGTCTTGTGGGCCTTTTGGCATACGTGGATGATCTGCAAGATAAAGAGCAATGATAAGAGTTTGGGTATCGATGTGATACTGGCTGAAAACTCTCTGATACTTAAGTTAAGTTAGCTTAAAAACAAAGCAAATAGTAATTTGAACAGCATAAGAGCTAAGTAGCCGAATGTTATTGTTATCTCTCTTTTTGGGACTTGTGTCCTATTTATAGAGGTCCGAGACTAGTGATCTTTGATTATAGTTTTGATGTGGGACTGTAAGCATCTCTA
The DNA here is from genome assembly GCF_902201215.1 of Prunus dulcis. Lineage (NCBI taxonomy): Eukaryota > Viridiplantae > Streptophyta > Magnoliopsida > Rosales > Rosaceae > Prunus > Prunus dulcis. Next base: position 6,004,386 of record NC_047653.1, on the reverse strand, counting down.
GAGAGGTCTTCTTTAACCGAATCGACATGTTAGTTGCCAAAGGCAAACCTATTGTTGATGATTGTTTTATGGGCCTCATTGGGCTCCTTTTATAAATCCCATATAACCACATGTTGTGAAATAATTGGCTGGTCAAATATGATATAAACAAGATGCTTTATAAAGCTAAACATTTAGCCAAACAAGTCATGGAGGTGGTGTTTGTTGATGATGACCAAATGATGAAGATTTACATGCAAGTCACACAGATGCCTTTCACACTAGCCATTCATCACTCTTAATACCTATCTTCCACAAATAATTGTACTAATATATTTTTTGCTAGACAAAAAAGTGATATTACTTAAAGTACATGTTGACTTGGTAGCTCTATAATTATGTAGCATTTCCCTAGTGTGCATGCAAATATCTGTGAGAAAACTAAACCCTAACAAACTAAGGGGGTGAAAAGTTATACATATATATATATATATATAATGTTCTTCTTTTTGTGCTTTTTTCCAGGGTGCCAACGTAATTTTTGTTGAGTCGTGGATTTGTATCATGCATTTAGACAATAGTCAATTTAACTCATAATTCAAATTTACAGTCTAATAAGATAATATTTCTATATATATGAGCATTGGCAGACTTATGAATTTTTTAGCGGAGGTGCAATTTTGAAAGGCTAAAAATTTTTTGTGGATTGAACGTCTAAGGCTCTTTACTTAGATTAACCTTAGGTCCCTTCATGTATTCATATCATACATGAAAAATTGTTTTATGTAGATATATTTACTAAGAATGAAAAATGGTTTTTGGAAATAATCATTTTTTCAAGATAATTTTTGGCGGCTTTTATTCCTTACACATCAAATAAGAAAACTTGATTTTATGGGATTTTATTATGAAGTATATATTGACTTCATGAGCCATCATTTTTAGTCTAAATCGTATTTTGCACTAAAATCGATTTTTCATATTTTGATTTGGTGGGAATTTGATTTTCTAGTATTTTTATTTGAATCCAAATGGGGGGTACTTCCTTATTTACATTGTAAACTTAAGTAATGGAGTAACATAAAAATAAATGAAAGTTTCAACGGAAATAAGCTAATTTGTACACCTAGAGTGCACCACCACAAACTGAGCAAATGGGCAATTTGAAGCACCTATAATAGTTTTTCTAGCAAAAGAAAGGTGCAGCTGCACCTCTTTGCGCCTTAATAGGTCCGCCATTGTATGTGAGAGTACATTATATTATGAGATAACGTAGCCCCATGAAGTAAGAATAATAGTGATTTCATAGAGATATTTCTATGTGTGATATATGTACATTATATTATGGGATAACGTAGCAATGATAGTAATTTTTCATGACTTACGCCATCCAAAACTTGGAAAAGAAAAAGAGATGCAATGCTTGGGTATTGACTAGATAAGATTTTCTCATCCTTTACAGCTTAATGTGGCCCAATAGCATCATTACATACACTTACACATGTGCAATTTAATTGTACATGTTTATTTTTTGGTAAACAAGAAATAAAACTTGAAAGTTCTCAAAATTGGGATGCTTAAGCCTAAGGCACCATGCTTTCAAGAGTTTTCACACTATTTTCATGGAAGCAGTCAAGAATTGCTGTGGCTTATCCTTTACTATTTTAAATAGAAATGTGACATCTTTGCTTTTGATTCATTGGTCTGGCGCCGACAACCAAATCTGTCTTTGGCCTTTTGTCCCTCTCTCTTTCCCACCCAATTTATAAAAGAACCAATAAACTACTGTACATGGATGATGGCTTTCCCATTTTCCCACAGTGCAAATTGCAGAGAAAAAGAAAACAACTTAACTAATTTACAAGTTACAACAACTGGCTGACGACATTGTCTGCGTCACCCTAGCCCAGCTGGGATCGCTGATGCCATCTCAATCGTCACCAAAGCGACTTCATCTCCTCTAACGAAATTTCTCTCCTTCTTACTCTCAAACTCTCTCTCTCTCTGTCTCTCAAACCTCTCTCTTTCTATTCTCTGACTCTGTTGCTTTGAAAACGAAAAATGAAATTTCGGAGCCTCATTCGGACTTGGATATGACTCGTACCCTTTTGCATCCCATCTCTCTGTTGTTGTCCTCTTTCCTCTTTGTCGTCAATCTTGGGATGTGGTATTTCTGAGTGGTTGATATGGTTGAAAGTTTGCTTCTTTTTCTTGTGGGAAATTTTGGGTTTTTGTCACAATTGTCCTAAGATACGTCCTTCTTTGGTTTTAACTTGTTATCTTCATCTGGGTTTTGAAATCAGGTGAGATTTGATTAATTTTCATACATCTCTTTTGTTGAATCTGTGGTATGTTCTGTTAGACAGTATTAAAAATACAACATAGAATATAGTGGATGCCCAATTTGGTTTCTACTGTTATTAGTAGATCTCTACCTTCCTTAATCTAGTTCTGTAGATTTTGTCTGTAATTTCACTTTGGAAGCTTGAGCATAGCAATTTTGAACCAACTTTTTTTTTTGGTGGTATTGTGGTCAGTCAGTGTTTAGGTATTTGTCATATCAAACTTATCTCAGTTTGAGATAGTAGGTCTTGCTATTCAGCTCAAATTCGTGTATTATGTTTATGTCATTTCAATGATTCCAACCTTTCAAAATTGAAGAGTAAAAGTCCCAATTTGTGATAGTTTTATATTTCTTGAGTGTTAAAAATTGTAAATTTATTATTTGTCATCATATTGGATCTTCCCCTTTTGTTTAGTTTATTTTTGGTACTCTGTTTCTCTTACTTTTTCCTTTCTTCAGAACACTTTCTCTTATAGGTCTTTACCATATCAATCATCAGGATCACAAGAGCTTGTGTTCTTAGAATTAGAAAGCGTTTGGGGTCTTATTCTTCAAGGGCTATAGCTAGTTTAGATGTTAATATCTTCAATCAATGGGTTATGTGATTAAGCTTGACGCTGATACATCCTAGGCTCCACCTTTTGGTCTGAAGTAGATTAATGGCTAATTCATCTGAACCATCATCCTCTTTGAGCTTTACTTCATCATCCCATATATCAAATGGTTCAATAAGCCACAACTTTTCTTCCTCTGGTTCTGAATCCGTGCCTAGTCTTGAAGTCATCAGTTTGAGCAAGCTTAGTTCTAATTTGGAGCAGCTCTTGGTTGATTCTGGCTGTGATTATAGTGATGCTGATATCATAGTTGAGGGGATTTCTGTTGGCGTTCACCGATGTATATTGGCTTCTAGGAGTAGTTTTTTCCGCGATCTATTCAAGCAAAAAAAGGGGTCTTCTGGGAAGGAAAGCAGATCAAAGTACTGTATCAGTGATTTGCTGCCTTATGGCGATGTTAGATATGAAGCCTTCTTGGTTTTTTTGAGCTATGTGTATACTGGAAAGTTGAAGCCTTCTCCCATGGAGGTGTCAACCTGTGTTCACAATGTATGTGCCCATGACGCGTGTAGACCTGCTATTAATTTCGTCGTGGAGTTGATGTACGCTTCTTCCATTTTCCAAATGCCTGATCTGGTTTCGATATTCCAGGTTGGTGTTCTGTTATTTTGAATTTCTGATCAAGATTTTTATCACATTAAGCCATCAGTCAACTCTAGAGTTCATGATTTCTGTGGAGCTGGGCATGAGTGAAGGTCCCTTTCTTTTTATTGATTTCTGTTGTTACTAATGGTTGAACCATTGTAGTGGATGAGGTGATTGAAGTCACCCCGCAAATTTCTAATGGTTTAAACTGCTTGACTTTATTTTTTGAGTTCTTGGCTACAAAAGTGTAGAGCAGTTTTGAAAAGAATTAATGTTCTTTTTTACCTCGATTTTCTGGGGCATGCTAGTTAAACTAAAGTAATTGATGCCACCCCACAAATTGTTATCATCTCATGTACCTGGTTCCATTAATCCTTCAACATCTACATATCACTTAATAAACCAATTTTTCCCTTCAAGCTTACATTAATGTAGTGGTAGGGGTATAATGTTGTTTTGGTGGCTTTTTATGAAACATGGTTTTGTAAATTTAGTCCTATTTTTTCTTGCGGTCAATTTCTACCCAACTTGTTTATAGAATGTTAAGATAGATTGCTCATTTTTTTGATAAGAAAAATGGAATTGTTCTGATTTGGTTCTCTATGTATTGGCAGCGACGCCTTCTTAATTTTGTTGGGAAAGCTCTGGCAGACGATGTTATCCCAATCCTTGTAGTTGCTTTACATTGTCAGTTGAGTCAGCTCATCACTCAGTGTATAGAGAGAGTGGCACGATCGGATATTGATAGCATCTCTCTTGAGAAGGAACTTCCTGATGAGGTTATTGAGAAAATTAAAATTCTTCGCCGCAATTCTCAGCAAGACTGTGACCCAAACATGCCAGCAGTGGACCCTTTGCATGAAAAGAGAATCAGGAGAATACATAAGGCATTGGACTCAGATGATGTTGAACTTGTGAAACTTCTTTTAAGTGAGTCTGCTATAACCTTAGATGAAGCCAATGCTCTCCATTATGCTGCGGCTTACTGCGATCCTAAGGTTGTGACTGAAGTGCTTGGTCTGGGTCTAGCTGATGTTAACCTCCGGAATTCTCGGGGTTACACAGTACTTCACATTGCTGTGATGCGCAAAGAGCCATCAATTATAGTATTGCTTCTGACTAAAGGAGCTCGTGCATCAGAGCTGACATCAGATGGTCAGAGTGCTGTTAGTATTTGCCGGAGGTTGACAAGGCCGAAGGATTATCATTCAAAAACAGAGCAGGGGCAAGAAGCAAACAAGGACCGAATATGCATTGATGTTCTAGAGAGGGAAATGCGTAGGAATCCGATGGCTGGAGTTACATCAATATCTTCCCAAATAATGCCTGATGATCTGCACATGAAATTGCTGAACCTGGAGAATAGAGGTAACATTTCTAAGACCTTCCCAATTGATTAGTAAAGGCATAGTGGTGGCAGTTGATAGTCACTAGGTTTTTTCTCCAGAAACTCTTCTGTTTTTTACTCCCAGGAAGGAAACATAATATTTGCTTTGAGATCTTAAACCAATGAATTGTTTCTTTTATCTTTTAGTAATTACTCTCTTGTTGCAAGTTATATTTTTCCTGCATCGGAGTGCTACCTACCAAAAGGAGGTATATATCCTCTTGTTATCTTCATAGTACAAGTTGATTATTGAGCCTCATGTCAAGGGCACATATTGATATTTTTGCTTCGGTCCATTACCCTTCCTATGGCATATATCAATGTGCGGTTGACATAAAACATATAGCTTTATCCAGGCTATTATATTCTTTCCGTTCTAGTTTGCAAAGTCATCTCTTTAGACTTTGGGTGTGGACATGTAGCCTTCTGAATTTCAACCTTTTTCCTTTCGTATTTCTTCTTTTGATTGGTTTAGTGTGCCTCTGAGTTTATGACATGATATCTTTCACTTGTTAGATAAGACCTAAATTGAATTATTTATTGCAGTGGCATTTGCGCGATTGTTATTCCCGGCTGAAGCCAAGCTAGCTATGGTCATTGCCCATGCTGAGACAACCTCTGAGTTTGCTGGGCGCTCTTCATCAAAAGGCTCAAGTGGGAATTTGATGGAGGTTGATTTAAATGAGACTCCCACTGTGCAGAACAAAAGACTCCATTCTAGGTTGGAAGCCCTAATGAAAACAGGTAAATGCATGCTTTTATCTATATTCTGGTTGAATTGCAGAGTGTTGGTTGATTTTTTTTATTTTTTTTTTCAGTGAACTTATGGTTATTAGAATTCATATCCAAGTTAGCAAGACTTAAAATTAGCCACGTCTTGGTCGAAAGAATAAAAAGTTCATACTATCATGGTTATGCTCTTCTGAGCCTTCTTGTCATATTGTGGCAGTCGATTTGGGTAGATGCTATTTCCCTCATTGCTCGGAAGTCCTGGATAAGTTCATTGAGGACGACCTTCCTGATTTGTTCTACCTTGAGATGGGCACCTCTGATGAGCAGAAAATAAAGAGGATGCGTTTCATGGAGCTTAAGGAGGAAGTACACAAGGCCTTTAACAAGGACAAGGCTGAGTTGAACCTCTCTGGGTTGTCTTCATCATCCTCCACGTCGTCTCCGAAAAAACTTGGTGCAACTCAAAAAGTTAGGAAATTGTGAGGGCATGTAAATTGTATCTATTAAGCCTTCTGAGTACGAACAAATTTTTTTTGTTTGTTTCAAGGTTACTGACAAAAGCTTAGTAAGTTCTGGCTTTTCTTATCGGTAAAATCTTGGCAGATGCGAATTGCCCTGTTAACTAAACGAACTAGCAAGTATCCTAGTTTTGTAATTCTGTAGAAGATGTGGCTCTGGATGGTTGGGATATTTGATCGATGAAATTAGTCGATTTGGGTAACTGACACGTATTGAGAAGGTATGTAAAAGTTTCCTTGTACATGAAAACCAACTCACTATTGGAAAATGAAAGATTTATCACCAAACAAAAGCAGAACACGAACAAAAGTTCACATGAATGAATTTACAGAGAAATGCTCAATACAGTGTTAATGAGCATGGAGACGTCAACCTGTGTTCATTCCAACACTTCACCTGAAATTTTTTTAAAAAAAAAAAAAAATACAAACGGTGGTCTGATTGGATGAATTTTTACTTCACTATATATTATAACTTTTGTGTTACATTAGACGAAATCAAATTTTTATTTATTTCTAATACAAGCCATAATGCTTTCGCAAAAAAAAAAAAAAAAAACCAAGCCATAATGAATGAGAAATGAACGTTCTCAAATCACTTAGCTACACGTTGAGAAGTAATCATTTTTGTTTGCCTTCTCTCATTACTTCAGCTCAAATCTATGAGCATACTTATTTTTTAATTAAAAAAATGGAAAAACGTGAGTGAAGTTGAAATATCACTAAAAAAAAACTACGTTGACTGTTGGTGAAGCACTAGATTATGTGCTAAATGCTAGAAGTTGAGGAAGCCCCAAGACGAAGTCCATACTGACATGTACCCATGATTGATCTGGCAATGGCATATACAATCCTGCATTAGTTCCCACACCACCCTGCAACCTTCGACAAATCTGGTAAACTCACGCTGTAAAATTGGCCAAAAATAAGATGCCATCACCGACTGCAATGTCTTGTCTCGCCCCATATGCCCTTCATTGTGCAATTCACTAATAATATCCAAACGCAAACTAGAATCTGGAATGCAGAACTGATTCCCTTGAAATAAAAAACCATCATGTATGAATCTGATATGATAAAATCAAAGCGTAGGCCTGCTTCCACATCACGAAAAATAGGGGCAAAGTATGGGTCAGTAGATAACAAATCACGTATAGAATTAAAACCCAAAACATGGTTCTTCATGGTGATGAGAAAGTTTGTTCTCCTGTTCAGAGCATCTGCTACTCCGTTCAAGGCACCTGACTTGTGCTTGAGAACAAAAATAATTTGTTGCATATATGATGCCCACTTCATATTATTTCTCTTCATAACTCACAGAGATGAAAAGACTCTCCATAAGTTTATTCTTGAACCAAGATAACTCCCACATGTGAAGAGACACTTATTTAGTATAGGTTATTAAGACATTCCTCATGCATGAATGCGATTCCAACGGTCCATGTAGGTAAATGCAAACCGGTCTGCATGAAGATATCTTCCAATTTTGTTTCTGATATACTTTTCCTATACAAATATGTGAGAACAATTAACTCAAGTCAATCGAAGTTCAAAGTCTCACAGATAATATATTGCAACTAATTTATTTAGTTAGTTTGAGTAAGACTAATTAAACAAACTAATTTTGACCATCTAAAACTTGGTTCATGAGTTGGGTTGATTAAGCCTCTCTCTTTGGAATGTTCCACTCTGGTATTTGAGACGCTACAAGAACAGAGGAATTTAGTGACAACCTTTTCAACTGCAGGGATTTTAGTCAGCAGCAGAAACTTGTCTCCCTATGTAATGAATCTTGAATTTAGGCATTTATACATATATACCAAAGTGCTTTCTATTCAAATAATTCCTACCTATTCATCGGCAACATTTTAAGATTTTTCTTTCTCAGACTCGTAAAGCCTGCATGAAGGTTGCTCAATATTCTTCAATATCAATTCCAGCGGATATGAAGGAAAAGGCCTTCAAATATAGTGTACAAGTTCAAATCAGTAAAGGGAGCTTTTGATCGATTGTCCCAAGTAAATTAAGATGATCATGTGACCACTTACAAATATTACTTTGTAAAAAGGAATATTTATATCTTAGAATAAAAGCCCTTTTTTTTTTTTTTTCAGCAGAATGGAATATATATATATATATATATATGATAAACAAACAAAAGTTTACCCTATGGAATAAAGGCAGTTACTGATATTCCAAAGTATTTTCCAACCCAGTTGTTGCTATTTCATGCTTGACATGAGCATGCATGAGAAACTGACAACTAAAGAAAAAATAAATAAAAGTTCACAGGACATCTTTCTTGGGTAGCAAGCACCTTCAATCTCATCTAAACCTTTAGGCCCTGTTTGGTTCATGAAAAGGAGATTTGTGGATGGGAAGTTCATAGAAAGGAGATTTGGGAATGGGAAATCAATTACTTTCCCATGTTTGGTAAGTCCAAGCATGGAAAATCGTTGATTGGCCCATGTAAAAGTAGGGGGGAAAGTGAAGCCATCCTCCAAACTTGAGTTTTGTTTTTCCTCCTTATGGGAAAGTTTGGGAAAATGAGCCAATATTAAATAAACATTTTTCATGACCATTTTGTCCCCATTAACAATTTAGAATTACAATATATCATTAAATGCATTCTTTTTTTTTTATTTGATTTAATATGGGTATAATTGAAAATTTATATAAACTTTGTTTTCCATTCCTATTCAAAACAAACATGGGAAAAGAAATAAAGTGATATCTCCCAGTTACTTTCCCCGTATTACCAAACGTGGGAAAAGAAGTTTCCATTTCCTATCTTTTAGAAAATGACATGAGAAATGATTTGCTCTCAAATTTGTTCCGTAAACTAAATTGGGCCTCAGCGTGTTACAGAATGCTATGAAAATCATAGGTTTATATGCATGCCATGTAAATGACCAACCAAGCCTTGTTTTTCTATCGGTATAAGTAAAAACTAAGCATTGGATGGAAGAAGTGTATTGAAGAGATGGGCGGTCGGTCCTCAAGACGACGGAGGACTCCTTCCCCACCACCACCTCCTCCCCCACCACCTCCGCCTCCTCCTCCCCCACCGCTGCGGCCTCCTCCCCCACCGCCTCCTCCTCCACCGCCGCCGCCGCCTCCCCCGCCTCCTCCCCGGCCGCCGCCACCGCCGCCGCCGCCACCGCCGCCTCCTCCCCCTCCCCCACCGCCGCTTCCACACAACCATGAAGCTATTTTGAGAGATGCTGACTCACCCATCAACAAATCCTCAGTGGAAAACCTTCTTGAACAGCTCCGTGCTGGAATAATCTTAAACCAAAAGAGAAAGGTAACCCCAGCATCTGAAATTCAAACACTATGCTCAGATGATTTAGTTTTGTCTTGTGAAATGTGATGTTCCAGTTCGTGCCGAAATTCAGCTCCAAATCAAAATATATGGGGCTTTTAATTTGATTTAAAGACGGGAAACTTGTAGTTGTAAGTGAACTTAGAAACCAACCATCTTTGGTTATGTCATTATTCTGTTATTGCAGAAGTATTGGGTTGACAAGAAGTCCAACAACTGCTTTATGGTGTATGCAAGGGATCTCTCGATCTCTTGGGCTGAAGATGATCGTAACTGGCTCTGGCCCTCCCTGCAAGAAACCAGGTACCAAAAACTTCAATACATAACTTATTGGTTTCTCAGTTTCTCCAGTCCTATTGAAGTTGAAACAGATAAACGCAATATACACAAAAAATAATAATAATTAAATAATAATCATAAAATGCTATCAGTACTCTCAATCCTAACTCAGGTTTCATTGCAGTGGTGTCTTCATTGATGCTGCTGAAATGATTAATGAATGTTGGCTAGAAGTGCATGGACAATTTGAGACTACAAAGCTGTCACCAGGAACTCTGTATGAAGTTGCGTTTGTGGTCAAGCTGAAAGCTTCAGCTGATGGATGGGATGTTCCAGTGAATGTCAGTCTCACTCTTCCAGATGGTAGCAAACAATGGCATGAAGTTAAGTTGAAGGAAATCCCAAGAGAGCAATGGAAAGAGATTTTGGTTGGCGAGTTTAGAGCATCACCCGAAATACCTGGTGACATGGAGTTTTCGATGTATGAATATGATAGTGGGAAATGGAATAGAGGACTTGTTATCAAGGGTGTTATCATTCGGCCTAAAAATTAAGTTGCAGAATACTCAGCTTTGCTTATGAGCAGAGATATGATTTTCTGGGTTTTTCATATGAAGACAGATCTGAGAGAATTGCCTACGTAAGAAATAATAAGAACAGAATAATGAAACAATGATACAACTTACATTTCTGCTTCAATTAGAACCAGGCCAATTCGAATTTTAATGGCTGGTAATTTAAGACATAAGCAGGAGCAGCTGTCATCACATATCATCATCACTTAACTTAATTTGGTTCAACCACTATTAGCCCATTTTCAGTTTCATTTCATTTGGTGAGAAATATTTGATGGCATTGGCAACGTTCTTACCAAGCTTCTCAGGTTTTCATCACCAATATCATTCCCACAACCACATTCTAACAAGAAGTTGATATATCTGACTCCCTCAGCACCTGAAAGTTGAAATCTTCTCAAATTTTCCCATGATTTCACAACACACGTACAAACATTCCAAAAACAAGGTTTTTTTTTATAAAAAAAAAAAACTGATGCTGCCCATGATGAGCAACATGGCTCAATTGACCAAGCTGCCAACAAATGGATGATCTCATTTATTTAACTTCCTTCTTAAGTTTACTGTGTCAAGCTATATAACTTCCTTCTTAAGCCTGCATGAAGGTTGCTTAATATTCTTCAATATCAATTCCAGTGGATATGAAGGAAAAGGCCTTCAAATATAATGTACATGTCCAAACCAGTAAAGGGAGCTTTTGATCGATTGTCCCAAGTAAATCAAGATTATCATGACCATTTACAAATATTACTTTACAAAAACGAATATTTATATCTTAGAATAAAAGTCCTTTTTTTTTTTTTCTTTCCCTGCAGAATGGAATATATATATATATATATATATTGCCTTTTATCGAGAGATTCCTTAAATAATTTTATTTAAAAGACGCCTTTTTTTGATATGGAATAAAGGCATTTTTTGATATTCCAAAGTATTTTCCAACCCACTGCTTGCTAATTCATGCTTGACATCAGCATGCATGAGAAACTGACAACTAATTAAGGGGAAAAAAAAAAAAAAGAGTTCACACGACATATTTCTTAGGTAACAAGCTAAAACTTTCATCCCCATCCAAACCTTTAGTGAGGTACACAATGACCAACCAAGCCTTGTTTTTCTATCTATATAAGTAAAAACTAAGCATTGGATGGAAGAAGTGTATTGAAGAGATGGGGGGTGGGTATGGGCCAGAGACCCCACCGCCGCGGCCTCCTTCCCCACCACGGCGGCCTCCTTCCCCACCACGGCGGCCTCCTTCCCCACCATGGCGGCCGCCTTCTCCACCACCGCCGCCTCCTCCCCCACCGCTGCTTCCACCCAACTATGAAGCTATTTTGAGAGATGCTGACTCACCCATCAACAAATCCTCAGTGGAAAACCTCCATGAACAGCTCCGTGCTGGAATAACCTTAAACAAAAAGAGAAAGGTAAGCCCAGCATCTGAAATTCAAACACTATGCTCAGATGATTTAGCTTTGTCTCGTGAAATGTGAAATATTCCAGTTCGTGTCGAAATTCAGCTCCGAATCAAAATATATGGGGCTTTTATTTTGATTTAAAGAAGGGCAACTTGTAAGTGAACTTAGAAACCAACCATCTCGGTTATGTCATTATTTTGTTGACTATTAATTGTTAGCATTATCACTGTTATTGCAGAAGTATTATTTTGATTTAAAGAAGGGCAACTTGTAAGTGAACTTAGAAACCAACCATCTCGGTTATGTCATTATTTTGTTGACTATTAATTGTTAGCATTATCACTGTTATTGCAGAAGTATTGGATTGACAAGAAGTCCAACAACTGCTTTATGGTGTATGCAAGGGAACTCTCGATCTCTTGGGCTGAAGACGATCGTAACTGGCTCTGGCCCTCCCTGCAAGAAACCAGGTACCAAAAACTTCAACGCATAACTTATTGGTTTTCTCATTTTCTCCAGTCCTATTGAAGTTGAAACAGATAAACGCAATATATACAAAAAATAATAATAATTAAATAATTATCATAAAATGCTATCAGTACTCTCAATCCTAACTCAGGTTTCATTGCAGTGGTGTCGTCATTGATGCTGCTGAAATGATTAATGAATGTTGGCTAGAAGTGCATGGACAATTTGAGACTACAAAGCTGTCACCAGGAACTCTGTATGAAGTTGCGTTTGTGGTCAAGCTGAAAGCTTCAGCTGAAGGATGGGATGTTCCAGTGAATGTCAGTCTCACTCTTCCAGATGATAGCAAACAATGGCATGAAGTTAAGTTGAAGGAAATCCCAAGAGAGCAATGGATAGAGATTTCGGTTGGCGAGTTTAGAGCATCGCCCGAAATACCTGGGGACATGGAGTTTTCGATGTATGAATATGATAGTGTGAAATGGAAGAGAGGACTTGTTATCAAGGGGGTTATCATTCGGCCTAAAAATTAAGTTGCAGAATACTCAACTTTGCTTATGGGCAGAGAGATGATTTTCTGGGTTTTTCATATGAAGACAGAAATGAGAGAATTGCCTATGTAAGAAATAATAAGAACAGAATAATGAAACAATGATACAACTTACATTTCTGCTTCAATTCCCAGGCCAATTCGAATTTTAATGGCCGTGTCAAGCAATATAATAGATACAAATAGCAAGAGTCCAACACACTCTTCATTACAAGCGAAGCATATATGAAAAAAGTGAAAATGTTACTTTATTCAATGGGATTAGCTTCAACGTCAGATCTCGTATTAGATGGTTACCTAGCTACAAGACTCTGCTCATAATATTATTCAACTTGGTCCGGGGGAGGAGTCTCTCGAGAGACTTTTCGCTATCTATTATAAAGTGCCTAAATTCACATCAATTATATTAGAGATGCCAACTGATTAGTATATTTTCTTATTTTATGTAAATACATAAAATCAAAAGTGGACTTAGAATAAAAAAAGTTGAGCCACATTTACAGCATATGTGGTCTTTTTACATGGAATAAAATGGCAGAAAAGCTTGTATAAAACGGGGATAAAATTATTTCGCTATTTCCAATCAATTATAGACTGTTAGGTGGAAAAGTTATCACGCGTGGCATTGTCGCAACGGGCCGAGGATAGCAAAATAATGTTATCCCTATTTTACACAAGTGTTTCTCATAAAATGGGCCATTTTAGAAAATCAATCAACGACCACATAAATAGAATGCACACCTCGTTGAATATGAGGAAGCCCCAAGACGAAGTCCATATTGACATGTACCCATGATTGATCAGGGACTAGCAATGTCATGTACAATCTTGCATTAGTTCCTGCACCACTAGACAACTTGCACACCCTATAACCTTCCATAAATCTAGTAAAGTCGCGCTATAAAGACGACCAACTCTCTAAAACAACCGTCGTTAAAAAGGAAAAATATGACACATATTAACAGAACAAGGCCGCAAGATAGACATACAATGACGAAAATTAAAATAAGACGCCGTTAAATATCATTTTCACGACAATAAAAAATATGACGTCTTTAAATACATTAGAAGACGACGTTATTGATACGTACTACGTCGCCTATATAGAAATAGCCGTCTAAAATAAATTTTCCACTTCGATTTTTCTATAAAAGATGACGTGAAAATAGTTGTCAGTGTCATTATTTACGACGTATATATTTATAGAGTAGACGTTGAACAACGAAACAACGTCGGTTACAAATATATGAGAGCCGTATTACAAAATTTATACGTCCTATTTTCAGAAATAAACAACGACGATAAATATTAGACGTTGTTAAATAAAACAACGTTGAAAACAAATAAAAACAGACGTGTTTAGTTTACTAAAGTTTTAAAAAATAGTCGAGGATGAGAATAGACGACCAACTCAAACAAATAACCGTCGTTAAAAAGGAAAAATATGACACAGATTAAAAGAACAAGGCCGCAAGATAGACATACAACGACGACAACTAAAACACTACGCCGTTAAATATAATTTTTACGACAAGAAAAAATATGACGTCTTTAAATATATGAGAAGACGACGTTATTGAAATCTACTACGTCTCTTATTTACAAACAACCGTCGTGAAATAAATTTTCCACTTCGATTTTTCTAAAAAAGATGACGTGGAAATTGTTGTCAGTGTCATTATTTACGACATATGTATTTATATAGTTGACGTTGAAATGCGAAACAACGTCGGTGGAATTTATATAGTCGACGTTGTATTTATATGTATTCATTACTCACGCCGCACTTATTAATGTAGACGACGTTGAACTTCTAAACAACGTCGGTTCCAAATAAATGAGAGCCGTATTATAGAACATATAGACGGCGTTGATTATGATGAGAGCCGTATTACAAATAACGTCGTTTAATTGATATTAGACGGCGGTTATAATGAATTACCGTCGAAATTCATTTCGTTCCTCTTCGTTTATAAAAGAACTTGCGACGTGGAAAATGTATGATGACGTCGTATTTTTTAACGTTCAGATTATTTATCTCGTTTTTTAGGCGTCGGTATTATGGGATTGGAGTCGTGTTATTTAGAATTACATGGCGGTTCTTAATCCTTCCCCGACGTGATATCCTGAATAATTGCTTCACAAAAGCGTCGTGGTTCTTCATTGTTACGTTGCTTTAAGACGTCGGTAAATATGCTGAATAACTGGTTCACCATAACGTCGTGTTTTATTTGAACAGACGTCGTTTTTTATGCAGAATATAATGATGTAATCTAGAACCAGTATTTTTTGCACTGATTGTTTTGTGGCCAAAACCTGTATAATGAAAGTGAAGAAATCACATTACAATATATTACAAAATTAATGTCATACACTGCCAATTACATAAGCATCATTCAATCCATATATCTTCACACCCACCTCAAATATTTTGACCACCTAACTCACCCACCAGTTCATCAAATGTGTCAACATTTGGCATCCCTCTAGTAAATGGCTCACACTCAATTATCACATCACCTAAGACTTCATCACCAATAACATCATTATATTCTCTATTAGGCATTGATAACACTACCGACCAACCACGATGCATCGGGTCGTCAACAAAAAAATATTTGTTTGACTTGAGAAGCAAAAACAAATTGGTCATTCCTATGTCCAATTTTACTCAAATCTACAAGGGTAAATCCAAGTTCGTCGACTACAAGACCAGAACTATCTATCCAATCACACCTAAAAACTGGGATTGTAAACTTTTGGTAGTCAAGGTCCCAAATTTCTTGAATGACACCATAGAAACCCATATTTGAGAGAATTGGGTTTTTATCCTTGGCACTAACAACTTGCATGGTATGTGCAAGTAAATAAACTCCACTATTTTGAGTTGTCCGCACATCATCTTGTGCCTTGATATTGAATTTAATACCTTTAATAAGATAGCTCTTATATAATGGCACTGCCATGTTTGGACCAGCTGCTAGCCACCTTAAATTTTCTGATACGCCATGATTGTCTTCCTCAAGTTCACTTTGAACCTGCCAATTAATCATATCTTAATTCAATCTAACATAGAAATAAGAAGAAAATTAAAAGAGAAATATGTTATTCAACAACATATACCTTGAAGCGTAGCCATTGAATGAAAGTGCTATTGTGCTTATCCTGCAGCCACTTTGTTCTCTTTCTAAATTTTGGATAAGCGGTCTTGATGTGGATCATATGTTGCCTACATGACACGAAAAATTCAAGCATTACGGTCCCAAATATATAAGATAAACATAAGAAATAATTTAAAATGGAAACTTAAAGAATAAAACTCATACGTACTCGATATAAGGTAGGACTTCCTCCATATTCTCCAAGACATATAGATGTGCTTGATTCAACAGTCTTTGCACATATAGCATTGAAGAAGAAGCACAAACGAGTTATTGCATACCTTGCAGGTTTCTCCAAAACAGAACGAATTGCCACAGGGAGCAATTGTTGCATTAAGGTATGACAATCATGTGATTTAAGGCCAAGAAGTCTTGAATCTTGTAAAGATACAAGATTTTTAATATTTGAAGAATAACCTTCAGGGACCCTACAAACTCAATAGTAATTAGGGAATCACATGCTGCACCTGCATCTCTGCAGACTGCCATAAAGGGAACAAGACTATTTTTTTTTTTTAAATTTATAATTTTTGCAAACTACAAAACTCAATAGTGATTAGGGAATCACATGCTGCATCTCTACGCAAGAAACCAACATATACATGAAACCAAGCATGAAACCAACATATACATGAAACCAAGCATGAAAACAATAAATCCATTCCCAATTCAACATAACATAGGGTGATTAAAAGATCCGACAAAATTAAATCCATTCCCAATTCAACATAACAGATAATGTAATCCATGAACCCATTAAACAGAAAATCCATGAACCCATACCTATAAGCACATTATTAACATATCGCAAAGCATATACCTAAAACCCTTTAACAAAACAACCTAATATCATTCAATGAATTTACAAGGGGAAGATAGGGTTTGTACTTACAGGTTGGACGAGATCACAGATTCGACGGAGCCTGGAGAGTGCAACTTTTAATTAGAGCAGAAGTGAGAAAGCGAAATGTTATGTTGCGCGAAATCTGAAAATTTTAGGGTTCAGGGTTAGAAGTATAAGAATAAGAGCCAAATCTAAAAAATTTAGTTCGCGCGAAAATTTTTAGAGAGCGCGCTCTTTAAAATGTTGAAAAAAAAACCATGGCGAAAGTTCTACAAGAACCGACGTAAATGTAATATTCCACGACGGAAACACTGAACGTAAGGCCGTTTATTTTGAAGCTTCATTTTTTGGATTAATTTTAAATTTATTTTGAATATTTTTATATAAAGACGACTGAAAAACCACGTCGGGGTTAAGAAATTAAAGACGTTGTAAATTATAATAGACGACTTACATATTAAAATGACGTCGTTTAAAGTGGAAACCATGTCGTATATTTTACTACACGACGTAACATATGTATTCCACGACTCAACCACCGTCGTTAAAAATTAATACCCTAAACCCTTAAAACTAAATTATACAATTTAAAAAATTAAGTTTATAAAAGGGTTTATGGTTTTACAACCTAATATATACCCTAGACTACCCAAAAATTATACTTTAAAAATAAACCCCAATAAATAAAAACCCTAATCTCTAAACCCTAGACTCTAAACCCTAAACCATAAAACTAGAAGTGATTTTATGACTCATCAAAAAAATTTTGTTTTGGAAGGTCATTTTAAATTTTTGTTATTCAAAATGAATTTTTTCAAGGTTTAGGGGGAAGAAAATATATCAATGACTTCATAGGAGTTGACTTTGCATTTTTCTGATTTATTTTAAATTTATTTTGAATATTTTGATATAAAAATAATAAAATATTCTTATCACAATAACAAACCACGTCGGGGTTAAGAAATTGAAGGCGTTGTAAATTATAATAGACGACTTACATATTAAAATGACGTCGTTTAAAGTAGAAACCATGTCGGATATTTTACTGCACGACGTAACATATGTATTCCACGACTCAACCACCGTCGTTAAAAATTAATACCCTAAACCCTTAAAACTAAATTATATAATTTAAAATTTTAAGTTTATAAAAGGGTTTATGGTTTACAGCCTAATATATACCCTATACTACCCAAAAATTATACTTTAAAAATAAACCCCAATAAATAACAACCCTAATCTCTAAACCCTAGACTCTAAACCTAAACCATAAAACTAGAAGTGATTTTATGACTCATCAAAACAATTTTGTTTTGGATGGTCATTTTAAATTTTTGTTATTCAAAATGAATTTTTTCAAGGTTTAGGGGGAAGAAAATATATCAATGACTTCATAGGAGTTGACTTTTCATTTTTCTGATTTATTTTAAATTTATTTTGAATATTTTGATATAAAAATAATAAAATATTCTTATCACAACAACAAACCACGTCGGTGTTAATAAATTGTTGACGTTGTAAATTGTAATAGACGACTAAGTTGTTCAAATGACGTCGTTTAAATGAGAAACCATGGCGGCTATTTAACTATCCGACGTAAAATATATATTCCACGACTTAACCGCTGTCGTTACAAAGTACTACCCTGAACCCTTAAGAAATTGAAGATGTAATAAACCATAAACGACTCAATTGTTCAAAGAACGTCGTCTAAATATCCTTTTACGTCGGATTTGTTTAAAACGAAACAACAAAAAACGACGGTTTTTTACTTTATTAGGTCGTTGGAAAAGTATTACACGTCGGTTACGCAATTTGTATGTTTGTTTTTTTTTTTTAATTTAAGAAAACCTCAACAAATTTTTACATTATATATTATAGACAAAATTTGTACATTATACATAAATATCAAGTGTTCAATAATTCCCCTGTTCAATAATTTGGCAAACAAACTCTGCCCATTCATTCCGGACTTCATCAATTGCTTCTTGGGGGTATGGCGCTTCCTGGTTTCCCTTGGCATACTGCATAAACAATGACTATTAGGGTTTATAAATAAAAAGAAATTCAATCACAGACGACGATATTTTTCATAACCGACGTAGTATATCTATTCAACGACGGTAATTTTACATGACCGTCGTTGATAATACAAAAAACGACGTGAAATGTATGAAGGTAATTTCTTCTTACCTTCTTCTCAAACGCCAAGGAAGGATCCATGATGATGTCCCTCATGAAGCGCATCACATAATACCCGCATTCGACACTGCTGGGTTGCTTTGGTGTGCCTGACAGAGTTTTCCAAATTACTGCTTTACGGCCTGCTCTGGCTATGTGAGAATTATATATTTTTATAGCACTGTTCACGATGTTTTTGGCCTCTTCATCGACCACACGATTTCCGGGCAGAGGATCCAGAAAATAGGCGGTTTCCCTCTTTGCTCTCACAATCAGCAAGATCCAATGACGGCTGCACAAAATTAATATAAAAACGACGGTTATTTACAAAAACGACGTATTATAATATTTCACACGACGAAATAAAGTAGCAATCGACGACATTATATATTTATCACGACGATAAATAACTACCGACGTGGTTAGTAGTTTCAAGCGACTCAATAAAATAAAACACCGACGTGGTTAGTTTATACGCTGTCATTTATTGAAAATCATAAAAACAAAATCCTGTTAAGGAGACTAACCCTGGATTGTAAGGCATCATGAAAATCTGTTCACCGTCCGTCTTCTGAAGTCGAGCTGCTACCAATCGTGATCTGTCAGCTATTGTGCCAGAGTTGGCACTAACTGTAGCAGGGTCGATAAAGCCAACCATGCTGCACATATTTGCTTGTTTCAAAACATCATGTAAGTACCTAAATACATAAAATAATATAAACAAGTCAGCACAAAAAACCACACGACGGTTATGTATAACAAAACGACGTATTATAAAATTTCACACGACGTACTGAAATAGAAAAGGGCGTTATAATATATTTATCACGACGGTACATACTAACGACGTGGTTAGTTAGTTAAGACGACGCAATAAATAAACCAACGACGTATTATTTTAGAATGACAAACCTCATATATACAGCAACCACGGTAGCTCCTATTTCTTCCATGCCTGCAAATTGTGTAATATCTTCAGGCAGGAGGAAGGTATCGCGTTCACGACCAAACACCTCCTTATCAATTGTAAATTGCGGGGTCTTATCCTCAGGCACGAGTGTCGTTTCCACATAACGACAAAGGGTTTTTAAAGAAGATGGCGCCTCCATATTTGAATAATCACCAACTTCAATAACCTGTTTAAAGAAATAAAAAAAATGACGTGGTAATTCAATAAAAGCGACGGTTTAAGGAATAAAACGTCGTCTGAAAAGAATTTAAACGACGGTGAAAAAACCGTCGTGGTGAATAATTTATTACGTCTTAAAAAAAATTCCGCCGTCTAAGTTGTAAACAAACGACGGTTTAAAGAAAAATATCGACGTCTGAAATTTTGAAAAACAAATAAAAAAGGCAAAGTTATGTGAACATACCTTGTCGTCATGCTTTTCTTCATCTTCTTTCTCCTTTTCATCTTGTTTTTCTTCTTCCTTCTCTTCATCTTTTTTTTCTTCTTCCTTCTCTTCATCTTCCTGATGTTTCCCATTTTTGGCAGTATCATCCTCAAAATGTAGGGATCTCACATCACCTCCAGAGCAGCTTGCTTTGTCGGACATTGGATTTTTGGGACTTTGGCTAATTCTTGGTTTAAGCATGCTTGGATCAAAATTGGGAATTAATTGGGAAAGCTGACTCAGGAAATGCTCCCTCTCAGCCTCTACCAATTGTTTGGTTCTAGCCTCCATCCTTAAGGCCTCTTCCCTTGCCTTAGCCTCCATCTTTTTAGTCTCTTCTTGAAGGAGAACTCTTAAACTGTCCTTCAAACGGTCGTCAAAGCTCATCCTCTGTGGTTTGGGTAAATTGAAATACTGCCTTGGGGAAATCCCAGCACCTACTCCTCTCACTCTGCCTGGATGCTCGGGGCCCAAAGCCATGGTCAGCACATCATTGCTGCCATATACACTGACTTTGCCTTCCGAGACTTGTTTTTGCAATTCATCCTAAAACAAAGATATATAAAAAAGTAAGAACAAAAAAACACGACGGTTATTTATATACAAACGACGTATTATATAATTTCACACGACGCAATAACATATAAACCGGCGTTATTATAATTTATCACGACGGTAGTTATACCGACGTGGTTAGTTTTTTAAAACGACGAAATGAATAAACCACCGACGTCTTATGCTATAATTACAGAAAACAGAGTAGTGATTCCTGATTTAGACCTTTAACGACGTTTTTTAAAAAGTTTCGACGTGGTAATATCATTCACACGACGCGAAAATGAACCACCGACATCTTATGCTATAATTAAAGAAAACAGAGTAGTGATTCCTGATTTAGACCTTTAACGACGTTTTTTAAAAAGTTTCGACGTGGTAATATCATTCACACGACGCGAAATATAACATAAGACGTAATAAGAATTATTCACAGTTTAATAAAAATTTAAAACAGAGTGAGTAGGCTTACAATTAATTTTGCTTTCTCTGCCACCTTTGGATCGGGGATGTTACCATGTTTGTCCTGTCTAGCTCTCTTCCATAAGGTAGATCGATCAATTTCTACCCCAGGCATGGTTTCCTCCAATTGATCCTCCAATCCAGCATATCCTTTTCGAGACAATCGATGATTGTACTCAAGTTTCTCCCTAATCTGTGCATGTTGAGAATGCACAGACTCAAAATCTTTGGATAACCTTGAAGCTACAAAGGCATCCCATTGTGCTTTCTCTATGAATTTATATGTTTCAGGGGGTTGGCTTAATTTCTCCTTGTCATTGGTGTATGGAAGGATATAATGCCTCGTTAGTGTAGACTTGAAATCCTTCCATTTCTTGGCAGCATAAGATAAAACAGAGTTCTTGCCCCCTTGACCTACCACAAAAGCCATGTCAACTGCTTCCCAAATCTGCTCCTTTATATCCTTGGGGATTTGAGACCATTTCATGTCCACAAGTGGAACTCTGGAGCGTGCCAACACACCAATGTAGGACTGCATCTCACTATGTGCTTGGCCAATTCCTTTCCCCCTTTTATTGTACTCAACAATTGGCCTCAGTTTCTGAAGTTTTCTCTTCACAACACGAGGCATTGTGCTCATACCTCGACCAGACTTTGAATCATCAGAGATTGTTGTCTGGCTGGTTGGTTCTGTCTCAGCAGATGATGAAGCAAACTTCATCTTCTTCGAAGACTTCATCTTCTTTGAAGACTTCTCTTGAGGAGCTACCATTCCAAGCTCCTTACCTCCATTTTTCTTGGAGCCAGAATCCTTACTTTGGTGTTGAGAAACCATTTTAACAGACAAAACTGCAAGTGAAAATATTTCAGGAAAAGATTAAGAACACAAACGACGGTTATTAATAAAATACGACGTATGATATGATTTTAAACGACGCAATGAAATAATCTCAGACGTAATAAATGTTTAAAACCATTATTTATATAACGTCGTGGTATTTATGTTCACACGACGTCAATAGTAATATACCGTCGTCTATATAAGGATCCAAAACCCTTCTTTCTTTCTCTGTGAATGTTTGATTGCAGATCCAAAACCCTAAAATACCACGTCGTGGTATTAACATTCACACGACGTAAAACAATAAGATATATTGTCGTCTATATTAGATACCAACCCTACTTTCTTTTTCTTTATATTTTATCAAATTAGGGAAAAACAAAAACCATTGTTCAGAGAAATCAAACCTGCAATTAAACAAGCAAATAAAAAAAAGACTATAATTTTAAAAACAACTTTGTCAATTTTCAGACGACGCTAGAACGACTGACGAACCGTCGTGGTCTACATATTTAACCACGTAAATAAGAAGCTACCGTCGTCTTATTTAGTTGAGGTAGTTGTCTTCAAAGTTGGAAACTTTCCCTCTTTGTCTGTATATTTTATCAAACTTGGAAAAAAGTAAAATGATTTTGGCCAGAAAAAAGGTAAAAAGATTTTTCAAACAAAAAGCGTATGAGCATGCAAAACAGTAACCAAAATAGTGAAAATGAAAGCTTACCTTTTGCGTGCAATGAAAGCAAGAGGAAGACGATCGATTTTAAGTTCAGAGACGACGAAGAAGACGAGAGGAAGACGATGAGATACTCTGACAGTGCTCTGACAAGGAAAAAAGACAAAAAGTTTTCTCTGGGAGATTGAAATTTTTAATCGGGTTTGGAAACAGTGCATGTGTAAGTCTAGGTAGACGAAAAGTTGCTTACATATAAAACCATTTCAAAAAAATAATACGGCGGTTACATATAACTACGACGTATAAATTAAAAAATACGACGGTACATTTAACTTCGGACGTGGTAAATAAATACGACAGTAGTGTTGTAGGTACCGTCGTAGTAAACTCAAAAATTAAAGTACATAAGTAATAACTCGCGTCATGGTAGATTATTTAACACGTCGTTTTTATTAATTTACCGACGTGGATTTATGTAATATACGTCGGTCATACCGGCGTTGATTTTACAATTTAAACGGCGGTTTTTTTGTAAGGACCGCCGTTGGTTTTAAAAATTTATTCTATAAATTTGTCGCTTTCATTCATTTTCGGTTTACATTTAGGGTTCCAAGTTCTTCCTCTCTCAGAGACACTGTCTCTCACATCTCAAAGACAATAATTTGGATGTCTTTCTCAAAGAGAAATTGAGCTTACTCGCATCAAATCTATGTCCACAAGAAGAAGCTTGTCAACTAGCCTTCTCACTTCCTTGATCAAGCCTGATAGGACACTTAGTGCTTCTGAATACTCCTTGCTTTCCGTCAGATTTGTGATAGCCTCTTCCTTTATCCGTAGAGCTTCAGAAGAAGAAGATGGGTTTCAAGAATGCGATAAAGAATAGAAATGGCCTCTAAAGCATGAGCAATCGAATCAGTAGTTGCTGGGAGATATGATGAAGACATTGTCAATGCTTTGAACTATACAAGTCCTGCAGAAAGATAAAGGACCAAACTGTTAAAGAAACTGAAACAACGACGGTTTTCTGTTATACCGTCGTCTTTTCTCGTCGCCTATATTAAGGTAAGATGGCGGTAGATTTATAATTACCGACGTAGATTATTTTGTAAACGTCGTTAAGTGTGATACAACCGACGTGGATTTTATTTTTAAATTATAAATAGAGTTTTTTTTCCCGAATTCTTTCAGTTTTAGTTTTCAATTACAAAGCGTGATAAATAGATTTTTCTTTCCCGAGGAAATTTAAAATGAGGGAAATTAATGTTCTAGAATTTGTAAACTAACACGACGCAATATTACTAACCCGAGGAAATTATAAATAGATTTTGCTGGTAAGATTTTGTAACCCTTGGGTTCTCAGAAAAATCTGATTATGTCGGCGGTTTTCTATATAAACCGTCGTGGTTATTTCAATTCTTGTCATTAAGTAGATCTACCGGCGTAGGATAAGAAAATCAAAGAAAAAAATTGTTAACAAAAATTCTTATTAAGACGACGGTTTAAATTAAATGTACGACGTATAAAATGAATAAATACGACGTTAAATTTTATAGTACGATTTAAAGATAACGTCGTAGAACTATACGAGAATGACGTCGATATATTTATATTTTCCGTCGTTGTACATTAATTTAATACGGCGATATTTTGATTTTTAAAGTGGATTTGTTTGTAATTATACGGCGTCTTATTCGAAAACCTCGTCGTATTATTTTATGAGTAAAAACGGCGGTTTAATTTACTTTCGTCATACTTTCTTGATCAAAATACGAATTCTGTTTTAACTGCTGCCGCAGTTACAATTAATTTTATGTTTAGAACCCACGTTTTAAAAAAATAATTTACGTTTTCACTTAGACCGTCGTTTATGGCTCAATTTTTGTGGTAGTGCCTTCATTGCAAATTACCAATAAACCAAAGTTAGAATTTGGAACGCACACACTGACTTTAAACAGAAACCAAAATCATGTAGGCCTTTAAGCTTCCTGCCATCAAAGAGGGGATGCTATAATGTCAGTAGATAACAAATCACGTACGTATAGAATCAAAACCCGGAACATGGTTCTTCATGGTGAAGAGAAAGTTTGTTCTCCAGCTCAGAGCATCTGCTACTCGGTTCAAGGGACCTGACTTGTACTTGAGAACAAAAATAAATTGTTGCATATATGATGCCACCCTCACATTATTTCTCTCCATAGAGATGAAAAGACTCTCCATAACTTTATTCTTAAACCAAGATAACTCCCACATGTGAAGAAGCACTTATTTAGTATAGGTTATTAAGACATTCCTCATGCATGAATGCAATTCCAACGGTCCATGTAGGTAAATGCTAATCGGTCTGCATGAAGATATCTTCTAATTTTGTTTCTGATATACTTTTCCTATACAAATATATGAGAACAATTAACTCAAGTCAATCGAAGTTCAAAGTCTCACAGATAATATATTGCAACCAATTTATTAAGCCGTACTCTTTGGAATGTTCCAACCTTTTCAACTGCAGGGAGAGAAAACTCACCTCCAAAAAGAGATTTTAGTCAGCAAACTTGTCTCCCCGTGTAATGAATCTTGAATTTAGGCATTTATACATATCTACCAAAGTGCTTTCTATTCAAATAATTCCTACCGATTCATCGGCAACATTGTAAGATTTTTCTTTCTCAGACTCATAAAGCCTGCATGAAAGTTGCTCAATATTCTTCAATATCAATTCCAGTGGATATGAAGGAAAAGGCCTTCAAATATAATGTACAAGTTCAAACCAGTAAAGGGAGCTTTTGATCGATTGTCCCAAGTAAATCAAGATGATCATGTGACCACTTACAAATATTATTTTATAAAAAGGAATATTTATATCTTAGAATAAAATCCCTTTCTTTTTTTTTTCTGCAGAACGGAATATATATATATATATATATATATATGATAAAGAAACAAAAGTTTACCATATGGAATAAAGGCATTTTCTGATATTCCAAAGTGTTTTCCAACCCACTGGTTGCTAATTCATGCTTGACATCAGCATGCATGAGAAACTGACAACCAAAGAAAAAAAATTAAAAGTTCACAGGACATCTTTTTTGGGTAGCAAGCACCTTTATGCTCATCCAAACCTTTAGCGGGGTACACAATGATATGAAAATCATAGATTTATAAGCACGCCATGTAAATGACCAACCAAGCCTTGTTTTTCTATCTTTATAAGTAAAAACTAAGCATTGGATGGAAGAAGTGTATTGAAGAGATGGGCAATCTGTTCTCAAGTTCCCCACCGCCGTCTACTCCCCGAAGTCGGCCGCCTCCTTCCCCACCTCCGCCTCCTCCCCCACCTCCCCCACCTCCCCCACCGCCGCTTCCACACAACTATGAAGCTATTTTGAGAGAAGCTGACTCACCCATCAACAAATCCTCAGTGGAAAAACTCCTTGAACAGCTCCGTGCTGGAATAACCTTAAACCAAAAGAGAAAGGTAACCCCAGCATCAGAAATTCAAACACTATGCTCAGATGATTTAGTTTTGTGAAATGTGATATTCCAGTTCGTGCCGAAATTCAGCTCCAAATCAAAATATATTGGGCTTTCAATTTGATTTAAAGAAGGGAAACTTGTAGTTGTAAGTGAACTTAGAAACCAGCCATCTTTGGTTATGTCATTATTCTGTTATTGCAGAAGTATTGGGTTGACAAGAAGTCCAACAACTGCTTTATGGTGTATGCAAGGGATCTCTCGATCTCTTGGGCTGAAGACGATCGTAACTGGCTCTGGCCCTCCCTGCAAGAAACCAGGTACCAAAAACTTCAATACATAACTTATTGGTTTCTCAGTTTCTCCAGTCCTATTGAAGTTGAAACAGATAAACGCAATATACACAAAAAATAATAATAATTAAATAATAATCATAAAATGCTATCAGTACTCTCAATCCTAACTCAGGTTTCATTGCAGTGGTGTCTTCATTGATGCTGCTGAAATGATTAATGAATGTTGGCTAGAAGTGCATGGACAATTTGAGACTACAAAGCTGTCACCAGGAACTCTGTATGAAGTTGCGTTTGTGGTCAAGCTGAAAGCTTCAGCTGATGGATGGGATGTTCCAGTGAATGTCAGTCTCACTCTTCCAGATGGTAGCAAACAATGGCATGAAGTTAAGTTGAAGGAAATCCCAAGAGAGCAATGGAAAGAGATTTTGGTTGGCGAGTTTAGAGCATCACCCGAAATACCTGGTGACATGGAGTTTTCGATGTATGAATATGACAGTGGGAAATGGAATAGAGGACTTGTTATCAAGGGTGTTATCATTCGGCCTAAAAATTAAGTTGCAGAATACTCAGCTTTGCTTATGAGCACATGTACAGAGATGATTTTCTGGGTTTTTCATATGAAGACAGATCTGAGAGAATTGCCTATGTAAGAAATAATAAGAACAGAATAATGAAACGATGATACAACTTACATTTCTGCTTCAATCTTAATGCCATCTGAAGCATCACAAATTCTTTTTTAACATAGTTGTTAATTAGCTGTGTTCATGATTTCAGACAAACTTCTCAGTACTTGGCTAACAAAAGCTGCATTTCACAAAAAATTAAACTATGTACAATCACTTCCTTAAAGCCAATAGTACATTTAATCTGCGAAATCGCACATCTGGAACACCAAGATTTCTGCTGAGGGAAAGGAAAACTTAGTCTTCATGCATCAGTTTAAATATCTTGGCACATGAGATTCTCCTAAGCAACAGTTCGAACTACTTACTATATTCTGGAACTGAAGGTTTATGCTTCGAGGTTTCACAACTCTTTTCCAAGTGTAAATGGGAAAAGAAGGCATGTTGTGTTCAATCACTTGAGCTACAAGTTAATGTCGACATGTACGCAAGGGTCTTTGGTTACTCCGATTGGATGATTTTTTTCCTTTTCTAATATAAGCGATAATTTGATTGGATGAAAATTTTAATTTAGACTTTATAATATAACTTTTGTGTTACTTTAGAAGGAATCGAAATTTTATTTATTTTTAATACAAGCATAGAACTTTAATTTGTTATAGTTATCACTTTTGTTTGCCATGAGCATGCTTTTTTTTTTTTTTTTTTTTTCCAACGAAAAAACAAAAGAGCATATTTATTTTTGAATAAAAAAATAGTGGTATCACGTGAGTCAAGTTGAAATATCACTAAAAAACAACGTTGACTGTTGGTGAAGCGCTGGATTATTATGTGCTTCATGCTTGAAGTTGATCCATCTAGATTCTAGCTTAGCTTAATGGCTAATTATTCAGCTGAACCTGCATCCTCTTTGACCTTCACCTCATCTTCCCATATACCAAACGCTTCAAAAACCCACAACGACCCATCTTCCTCCTCTGGTTGCGAACCTGTGCCTAGCCTTGAAGTCATCAGTTTGACCAAGCTCAGTTCCAATTTGGAGCAGCTGCTCTTGGTTGACTCTAGCTCTGATTACAGTGATGCCGTTATCATCGTTGAGGGAAAATCTGTGGGCGTTTACAGATGCATATTGGCTTCCAGAAGTAGCTTTTTCGGCGAGCTATTCAAGCGAGCAAATGGGTCTTCCGAGAAAGAAGGTAAACCAACGTATTGTATGAGTGATTTGCTGCCTTATGGAAATGTTTTGTATGAAGCTTTCTTGGTTTTCCTGAGCTATGTGTATACTGGAAAGCTGAAGCCTTTTCCCATGGAGGTTTCAACTTGCGTTCACAGTGTATGTGCCCATGACGCATGCGGGCCTGCAATTAATTTTGCTGTGGAATTGATGTATGCATCTTCCGTTTTCCAAATGCCGGATTTGGTTTCAATTCTCCAGGTTGGTCTTCTGTTACTCTAAATTTCTGGTCAAAATTGATACCATATTAAGAAATTAGTCAAATTTCTGTTTTCTTTTGCGGTCAGTATGATCCATCCAACTTGTTTTTGGAATGTTAAGAAAGATTGTTCTGATTTTGTTATCTATGTATCGGCAGCGACGGCTTATTAATTTTGTTGGGAAAGCCCTGGCAGATGATGTCATCCCAATCCTCCTGGTTGGTTTCCATTGTAAGTTGAGTCAGCTCATTGATCAGTGCATAGAGAGAGTGGCACGATCAGATCTTGACAGCATCTCTCTTGAGAAGGAACTTCCTGATGAGATTGTGGAGAAAATTAAAATTATTCGCCACAATTCTCAGCAAGACTGTGACCCCAACATTGCAGCAGTGGACCCCTTGCGTGAAAAGAGAATCAGGAGAATACATAAGGCGTTGGACTCAGATGATGTTGAACTTGTGAAACTTCTTTTAAGTGAGTCTGATATAACCTTAGATGAAGCCAATGCTCTCCATTATGCTGCAGCTTACTGCGATCCTAAGGTTGTGACTGAAGTGATTGGTCTGGGTCTGGTTGATGTTAACCTCCGGAATTCTCGGGGTTATACAGTACTTCACATTGCTGTGATGCGCAAAGAGCCATCAATTATAGTATTGCTTCTGACTAAAGGAGCTCGTGTGTCAGAGCTGACATTAGATGGTGAGAGTGCTGTTAGCATTTGCCGGAGGTTGACGAGGGCAAAGGATTATCATTCGAAAACAGAGAGGGGAGAAGAAGCAAACAAAGACCGGATATGCATTGATGTTCTAGAAAGAGAAATGCAAAGGAATCCGGTGGCTGTGGATGCGTCTATATCTTCCCAAATAATGCCTGATGACCTGCACATGCAATTGCTGAACCTGGAGAACAGAGGTAACATTTGTAAGATCATTTCTAAGACATTCTCAATTCATAAAATCTTTAGGGTTCTTTTTCCCCGAGAAGGAAACTGAATTATTGGATTATGAGCTTAAATCAATGAAATACTTTTCTACCTTTTATATGGTTGTAATTACTCTCTTGTTGCTGGTTATACGTTTTAGTGATTGCTTTGATATATGAAGAAAATGAAGAACAAATTTTCCTGGACCAAAGTGTTATCTATCGAAAGGAGATATATATATTCGTACAAGTTAATTTTTGAGCTTCATATCAGTGGTGAATACTTTTGGTCCTTTGACATTTTTGTTTTGATCCACTACTCTTCCTATGTCATATATCAATGAGTTCTTGCAAAATGAATAGCTTGTTTGCAAACGCATCTCTTTACACTTGGTAATTGCTGGGTGTAGATATGTAGTCTTCTTATATTAACACATGAACTTCAACCTTTTGCCTTTCATATTTCTTCTTTTGATTGGTTGTGTGCCTTGAGTCTCTGACATGATATCTTTGACTTTTACTGATTAGATCTCTGAATTGCATTATTTATTGCAGTGGCATTTGCCCGATTGTTATTCCCTACTGAAGCCAAGGTAGCCATGGCCATTGCTCATGCCGAAACAACATCTCAATTTTCTGGGCTCTCTTCATTCAAAGGCTCAACTGGGAATTTGATGGATGTTGATTTAAATGAGACTCCTACCGTGCAGAACAAAAGACTCCGTTCTAGGTTAGAAGCTCTCATGAAAACAGGTAAATGCAGCATGCTTTTAGTCTCTTAGATAGACATATGATCTTTTATTGTTATTGTGACTCTTGGCTTCTCAAAGGAAGCACGACCTCTGGAAGGATGCTACACATCATGAGCTAGTATATAGTATTTAGAATCTGCTTGGTAAAATGATCATTGATTTTCTCCTTTTAAGCCTTCTTGTTCTGTTGTGGCAGTCAGTACGGGTAGATCCTATTTTCCTCATTGCTCGGAAGTCCTGGATAAGTTCATTAAGGACGACCTTCCTGATTTGTTTTTCCTTGAGACGGGCACCCCTGATGAGCAGAAAATAAAGAGGACGCGTTTCATGGAGCTTAAGGAGGAAGTACAAAAGGCATTTAGCAAGGACAAGGCTGCTAAGAACCTCTTTAGGTTGTCTTCATCATCCTCCTCATCGTCTCTGAAAAATGTTGGTGAAAATCTGAAGGTTGGGAAATTATGAAGGCTTGTAAATTGTATCTAATTTTAAGCCTCCCAATTATGAACACATTTTTCCAAGGATGCTGATGAGAGCTTAGTAAGCAATCTTAGCAGATGCGGATTGCCATTTTAACTGCACGAACTAGCTAGTGTCCTAGTTTTGTAACTCTGTAGAGAACCTTGCAATGGAAATCAATCTTTGATTTTGATTTTAACAAAATATTGGTTCCCCTAATCATTTTGAGTCCTTAGTTCTGTTGATGACAAACTTTGAGCGATGCGTTCTTGGATTCTCAGAGTTGATGGAAAATATCATGTTATTGGGGCTGTTTCTGGTAAACATGGAATTCAAAGCTAAAGAAAGGTAAGAAGAGCAGAAAAAAACAGAGTAGAAGTTTGTAACTGGTCCAAGTTCAGTTATAAGTAAGGTCTACTTGTGCATAAATTTACCTGCCCATCAATTCCAAACTTGTAAAATGGATCCTATCATCTACAATTCTTTGATCGATTACAATTGCCTTTTATGAGAGCACTAAACATCAAGCAAAACAGTCTCATTCTATTGCAATTACCTATAAAACCAACTCAGCAATGCATGATAAGCCACAAGAGCACGATGCGAACCAAATGGTTGTCCCAAATACAGTAGAACATGAACATAATTTCACATCAACAAATTTATATATTTTTGTTCAATAAATCGAGCATTGAGCACGATGTGAACAAAATCGTTGTCATCAAATAAAGTAGAACATGAACAGAATTTCTCATCAATGAATTTATTTATTTTTGTTCAACAAACCGAGTATGAATCAATTAGTGAAGCCTTCTTATACAAGATGGTAGTTTAACCAAAATAATAGACAGGAGATTAGAAGGATCTAATTCTTAGCTCTTTTGCATTTTAAAACTTTCCCACATGGCTGGACCTTCTGGATGAACATCCACATAATATTTTACAAATCGTGCATCTGAACATGCAAGGAGAGTGCTCAAGGACAACATAGGCTTTGCTGCACCTTTCTCCCTTAGCCAGGCATACATTGAGAATCTAAGATTAATCCTGTCCATATCGTAACATAAGTATGCTGGGAATGCCACCACAGAATCCAGTGGATAACGTAAACAGTTTGTTAAGCAACTGATCTTCATTTCAATCACATCTTTGCTCTGATTAAGAACATGAGGAGCTTGTTTAACTATGTTTGACACCACGTTGCAGTCCAAGCCAGCTTGTACGAGGCAATCAAACCTCTCTTGTAATTGGTCTCCTCTACCTCTGAATTTTTTCAAAGCTTTCATCATCTCATCTGAGTTTTCGATATATCCCAATCTCACCAAGAATGAAGTTTTCTCCAGATGTTTACTGGGGAGTGGGGATATTAATTGATTTTTACCTTTGGACTTTGAAGCCAATGTCAACACCTTATGTGGATCTTCCTTTATCATTTGGAGCAGGCCATCTCTCTTGACTTTTAAGTCTTTACAAACAGTTTTGGGTCTTTTAAAACTAGATGAACTCAGAAATTCCACGTCATTGGCTACAATGTCTGCCATCTCTTCTGTTCCCATTCCAATCTCAAACAGAAAATCTACTGCCAGCAAGAGATTTTTCATGCACTTAACTGACAAGACCTGTGGATTTTGCATAAAAAGTGAATAAACCTCATTCATCTCGAGACCTAATTTGAGTAACCGGCCAAACAATACATACACATTCTTTCCAGACCCTTCTAATAGTAATGCAGGATTTAATTCAAACAAAACACACATTTGCTCCTCCGTATAACCCACTTTATCAAGAAAATCCATTGTATCAAACATTCTGTCCCAGTTGTATGTGCTGTTACCTGATGCATACCCTCCAATCCAATCCATTCCAAGGCCTAAACGCTTCAATTTTTCATGAACCTTGACAAAGTCACTATTAACACCCCCAACCAAAAGCAACGGGCAACAACTAACAAGCTTAATAACTGTTGCTTTGCTTATACCCAAATTTTCATAAGCTTGAAGTTTTAGAGCCAACACTCCATAGTCATATCCAAATATCTCCTTTGCCTCCTTATACATCTTACCGATGTTACTACGGGGGATTCCGTAATTACATAAAGCATGAACGTTATCAGTCAACACACAATCATCACTCAGATACATCAAGTGCCGTGGCAGAAACGATAGGAGCTCAGATGGACTCAAACCCAAGCTCTCAAAGAACGGTTCAAACTCATTAATGGGATTGTAGCGAAGAAATCGGGTTAAAGAACGTGCAACATCTTTCTCAGAATCAATGTTGGAGAGCAAATTTTGAAGAAAAATTGGGGAATTTTTGCTAATATGCTCTGCATCCGTGAAGCTGAAGCTTCGAGTGCAATGCAGGTAATCAAAAAGGGTTGCCTGAGCCTCAGTTCTAGCATTTCGAGAAACCCGGTTAGCAAAAGGAGAATTGGGCGATTGTGCAGACTCGATGACAGAGACCTTCGAGTGATGGGTAAGTCTAGAACTGCAAAAGCATTGGAATTTAAGCGAAACAGAAGATGGGTTCTGCACAAAAGTGGTTCTTTCAAAGACCGGCACGAAGAGTACGAGGTGATTGAGTTGGGAAATCATTCTCGAAACCCTTCTGTGGATTCTATTCATTAACATGGAAAGTGGAGATGACAAAAGAGAGAAGCAGAAGATTCAGCGAGAGTTAAAGGAATGAGAAAAGCAGTAAAGACCAGAAATGCACGAAAGCTAAAAATTTCTAAAAGCCATAGAACAGAGAGAGAGAGAGAGAGAGAGAGAGAGAGAGAGAGAGATTGTTGTAATGTATGGGAGCAGGGTCAATCACATTTTTTCATAAATAGTTGAAAGTTAGAGAGGATCAAGATTGAAAGAGCTTCAATTGAGAGGTTACCTCGGATGAATATCCTTTCAGGGTTTAAGCTCCCATTGCCCCTTTTGTTATTTCCGTTCTGCGGTTTTTAGAGAGACCAAGATGAAGTGTGCCCCTGTTTCTGCCGTTGTCAAAACCCTAAGAATTTGGGAGTTTAAGCCGCCGCCTCGTTCTTTCTTTTACTTTTTTCAAATATTTTGTCTACTTATTTATCTATTTACTATTTAGCTTTTTTTTTTTTTTTAATCGAAATTTTACGTGAGAGACCATCTTGGAATGAGAAAAATTATGTACAACCATTATTCAATCTCAATATCATTATATTGATTTGATATAACTATTCAATTAATAAAAAGTTCGACAAAACAAATTCAATTAATAAAAAGGTGTCATTTGGAGATTGCATGTTGTTGCCGAAACATGTTAGGGTTCAAGTTTGAGCTCCTTCAAATGTGATAAAGGCTTCTCTGGTCACAATTGAGCCGTCTATTGAGGATGATTAGGAAGTTTGAGTAGGGGTAGGCATCAATTTAGTCGAACCAATTAAACCGGCCAATTCGAATTTAAATGACTGATAATTTAAGAAATAAGCAGGAAAAGTTGTCATCACATATCATCATCACTTACTTTAATTTGGTTCCACCACTATTAGCCCATTTTCAGTTTCATTTTCATTTTCATTTCATTTGGTGAGATATATTTGATGGCATTGGCAACGTTCTTACCAAGCTTCTCAGGTTATCAACTTACTATTATGTGTCAAGCAATATAATAGATACAAATAGCAAGAGTGCAACACACTCTTTATTACATGTAAAGCATATGAAAAAAGTGAAAATGATACTTTTTTATTCAATGGGGTTAGCTTCAGCGTCATATTGTATTAGATGGTTACATAGCTACAACTACAAGCCTCCACTCATAATATTATTCGACTTGGTCCTATCTATGATAACGGGCTTAAATTCACATAAATAATACTAGAGACGTTAACTGATTAATAATTTTTTTTAAAAATAAATAAAGCTAAAAATGAACTTACCCTTACTTTTAACGTTATGGTAAGTTAATAACTCGTACGATTTCATATAATTTTCGATACCAAAAAAAAAAAAAAAAAAAAAAACAATTGGTTTGGCCTGTGATGATGAAATGGTATCTAAATTTACTATGTCATCATAGAAAATATAGCTAAGAAATGATAAGTGATGCAACAACCATAATGATTGGGGTAGGATCGGGTTGGTGGTGGAATATTAGGGATTCTAGCTGCAACAACATAAGAAATTAGTTAACATAACTTAGAATGAAATCAAGAAAAATAATTATAAAGATCCAAATGCTATCATTCAAACCTATCATTCTACCTATAAGTAAGTAATATAAGTACATAGTTTACCTTCACTTTGTACAAATCTCACATTTCTCAAAACAAACTCTAAAATCCAAATTCTTAGCAAAATTTTTAAAAACTCTAAAATCCAAATAGCTCATCATCCAATCACGTTATTTTCATTGCTTACTTCCCTATCTGATTGGACAACATGAAATGCAATCCACCCACACTCGGCTCATGGTTCCCTTGGGCAATATCCAAGCACAAAGTCACACGTATCCACCCAAATTTCTTTGTCATTTTATTTTTTGGCCCTTTTCCCAGCTTCCAGTTTCTTTTAACTAATAACTCCTCCCCTTCCCTTACTTTATTAATATTACCTGTTCGGTTGGAGATTCGAAGCACTCACATTTACATTGATTGCACCCCTTTGCTTCGTTTTTCCTCTTCACGGGTTGTTTGCATTCCATTTTTTTATTGTTGGTGACAAATTCGCCATACCCATTTGTTTTCTCAAATACCCATCTGCATCAGCTCCTCAAGTTTCCTTCTTTTTTTTTTCATTGAGATTTGTAGATTTTGGCATTGGATTAGCTCTGGTTCCTCCGTGTCTGTTTTCCCAAATGCCCATCTGATTTGGCTGTTGATGTTGGAAGGATTTTGTTGGTTAAGTTATGGACTTCATGCTTATGGTAAGACCTCCATCTGATTTCTGAGCTTCTTAGCTTACATCCTCTGTTTTAGCTTGCTGGGTTTTCTGTAAAATTTTATCTGCGTTATGCAATTATATGGTCTCTGATCTAATGCTGAAGGTTGTTTTATATACCCCATTTGATTTCTCATGTGTTTTTGGTCAGACTTTGGATCCGAGTTTGTTTTTCCCGTTTGATTGCATTTCCTGGTTTCCGGGTACTGCTTGCTTTCATTTACATTTGATAGTCTTTTTGAATCTCCTGCTTAGAACTTGTCTTGATATTGCTCTGCAACCATTGTTAATATTGATGGGTTACTGCATTTTACATTGACTTCAGTGGCTCCACCACCACTTTTCAAATGACCACATCATCTCTATGGTTGGGTCATTTGGTTTTTTTACTCAAATGAAGAAACTGTTTGTGGCCGGTCCTAGGATGAAAACTTGAGTTTTGTTGCTTGACCAATTTACAGCTACACTATCTAGTCCCTTTGATGAGTTTAATAGTGTACATTCATACATTTGTATTTGGCCAGTAGCTCAATTGGAGTTTTGAGTCTTGCTTAATTTCTCTTATTTATCAGTCTGGGTGTTACTTGATCTCATCTTTCTAATTCTGTGTTTGGATGGTTCCTGCCTTTTAGTTTGCATTTGTTTTTTTCGTATGAAGGTTTTTGTTGTCTGAATACTTGAATGTATTTACAGAATAAAATCCAAATCCAGTGGATTATGTGTATAGAGATGAGCAACAAGATATCACATTTCTTTTGCTTGCAGCTTACCCATCTGCTAATATAAGCTACTCTGGTTAAAATGTCATAATCAGATGCTGTCAATACTGACCACAGTAAAAAAGATGCTGATACGATGTGCATGTTTATGATTATGATTACTGTCCTGGTTGCTTACTTGCTCCTTGTGTCTGCTAATGGAAAGATGAAACAGGAAAATGAAGAGAGGAAGACAGGACGAAAAAGTAAAGAAGGGAAATAAGAACGGCTCATCTAACATATTGCGATGGAAGTGTCTACAAAGACAGTTATGGCTATCAAGTCTTACCAAAATCAAGCGGGAGTGCTGGTTAAAAACTATTTATTAGCGGATCCCTTCATACCATATACTTCCATTATTGGAGGCATAATTTTGTGCAAAATGGTATGCTCGTAATCTTTTAATTCCTTTAATGTTTAAAATGGTTCTTAAAGTTGAGCCCTTGGGTGCCCCATTCAGGTTTTGTTCTTCCATTTTCTTATTAACTCATTATATATCGCAGGTATATGATCTTACCCAGTTAATTAGTAGCTTTTACATCAAGACTTATGCTGGCCTTACAAAAATCCAACGAATTGAGTGGAACAGTCGGTGAGGATTCCCACTTTCCAACTGTTGAATTTCATCTGTAATTACTTGTGCGTTTATTAATTTGAAAAAGTAACTTTTGCAGAGGCATCTCCAGTATTCATGCCATTTTTATCACAGCTCTATCCTTACACTTTGTGTTCTGGTCCGATCTCTTTTCTGACCAACCTCATGCTGGCCTTGTTACATTTCGAAGCTCACCACTGTCCGTTTTTGGATTAGGGGTATGTGCTTCCTATTATTATCTTATGAAATTGGCCACTCAATTAATATCAAGGTATCTGCACTCCCTACACATTGTAAGGAAATGCTTAAGTGAGCCAAAAATTAGTTTTAATTGCTTATCAATGCATTTATGATGTCATGATGAGATTATCATCTGACCATGCCTAGACTAGCAGTTAAATATTAACCCATGAGCCAATCTATCAAGGATTCACAAGTGATCTGGGCCTTTTGTTTTTATGAGTTTGTCTAGATACACTTTTTTTGTTTGGTATCTCCTAACATATTTCTAAAGGAACTTAACTAAGATAATTTATGACAGGTTTCTGTTGGGTACTTCTGTGCGGATCTAGGAATGCTATTATGGCTATACCCTTCTTTAGGTGGAATGGAATATGTAAGTAATTTCTCCATGGAAGACAGTTCTTATATTAGTCTAGAAGCACACGCATACACATATATGTTTATATGTCTGTTCAAACCTTCTTGACATCTGGTCAGAAGCATAATTTACCAGTGTTATAACAAGTCTCAACAAAAACCAAAAAAAAAAAAGGAAAAAAAAAAAGGAAAAAGAACATTTGCATATAATTTAAGTTCATTCCTAGTCACATTTGATTAGACTCGGCGCTTCCCTATGGGCATCGGTTTCATTTTTGGCTATCTTTTATGAGCGGGGAGTTGCTGTGTTTTCAGTTTAAAGTATGTTCTGTTTTATTTTTGTAGTGGTTGGCAGATGTGTTGTTAGACTTTTATGGTTGTACTTTTTTGGTGGACCAGTCCACCAATCTTGTACTCTTTGTGATAGTAAAATGAAGTTGTTTCCTTTCAAAATAAAAATAAAAATAATGAATAAATACTAGGCAACATATACACAAATCTTTGATTAGAAATGAGTAACGTTTGCCATGTTAAAAGCTGTATAACTCTTAATATGGTGGTGTTCAATTACAGGTTTTCCATCACTCACTTTCTGGAATTGCAGTAGCTTACTCCATGTTTTCTGGAGAAGGGCAACTTTATACATACATGATCCTCATCTCTGAGATCACTACTCCAGAGATCAATATGAGATGGTAAGTTTTACAAGCAATATGGTGTTTAGGTTCTAGTATTCCATCTTTAATATAAACTTTGGGTTTCATGAAGGTATCTTGATACAGCTGGTATGAAGAGGTCCAGCGCATATCTCATAAACGGCATTGTGATATTTTTATCATGGCTGGTCAGTTGAAGTCCTCTTGAATTATTGTCATTTTGTTGTTAAACGTGGTGGCTTGATGCTCAATATGTACTCATATCATATAGTGGATCGACTTAGTTTCAACTTACAACACTTTCCTACTACTTTCACTTATAAGATAAAGTGAATTTTTCCATCTCCAAGGAAAACCACTCTGATCCCAATTTTGCCTTCAGAGCTTCAACTCTCACATAAAGTTCTTGTTTTGGCAATTCAAATGTAGGAGGACTAATTCATTTCTTAGCCATCTATCTTAATGTGAGCCAGCATCATGAGCATGTATTGTTGTTTTCGAAGTTGCCAGATTTTCCATTTGGTTATACAACTTTTATCTCTGTTAGATATGCTTTCTGAAAAGAATATATGGAATGCAGGCTGCAAGAATTCTGCTGTTTGGTTACATGTTTTACCATGTTTACTTGCACTATGATCAGGTAAGTTGCAATTCCCTGAAGATATGTACCTACCACCTACACTTGATTTTGCTTACTGTATACTTTCATTGTCTTGAAAAGTTGATTTATACTTCAGACCATGCTGACATAGTTCTCTGAGAAGGGGAATGAAATTTTGGATCTTTTGACATTCTGCTTTTTTCTTCCCTCTTTTGGGGTGCTTTTCTTGGGCAGCAGGATGGCAAGCATCAGTGTGCCCCTGATTATGCTTCCTATTGTCTATTCCTTAATAAAATCTTGAAAGTTGCATATGTAGTGCAATAGTTTTCAACTGTTCTAGAAGATTCTACATTGCTCACTTCCTACTTATTGAAACGAAGAAAGAAAAAAGGCCAAAACGTCTCT
The DNA here is from genome assembly GCF_902201215.1 of Prunus dulcis. Classification (NCBI taxonomy): domain Eukaryota; kingdom Viridiplantae; phylum Streptophyta; class Magnoliopsida; order Rosales; family Rosaceae; genus Prunus; species Prunus dulcis. Next base: position 5,965,029 of record NC_047653.1, on the reverse strand, counting down.
TCTTTTGCCTGTTCCCTTCAAAGCAATCTTTATGAGCTTTTAAGAATTATCAAGTGCTATACAACTGCAGAATTATGTGATTTGTCAGAAGTACTAAATTAATTTTAACTGGATGGGCAGGTCATCCAGATGCACACCTTTGGATATCTGCTGGTCTTTGTTGTGCCATCAGTGCTAGCAATAATGAACTTGATGTGGTTTGGAAAGATTATCAAGGGATTGATCAAGCAATTAGCCAAGATGCAATGATGGATATATATATATATATATATATATATATATGTTCCAATTGAGTCTAAAGTCCTCCCCTTAAGATGGGTCTGCGCTTGTGCATTCTTCTATTTTGCTCACTGTATAAATGATAGAGGCCTCGAGGGGTTAAAAAAGAAATTGAAACGGGAGGCATTTTGGTGGCCACAACTGTTGTAAATGGTTCTAAAGTTTGTTTGTTGTTAAATTACAAGGGGAATCCAATCTAAGATCTCTACTTTTTACCTCACTCCACTGTATGCCACTAGAGTTAAAGTTTAATGGATGTAAGTGATTCAAAGCTGGATACATTATTGTTTCGACAATCTCTTTAATTTTTTTTTAATTAGTTTTAGAACAATGCTTGTTATGGAGGAATAGCAATTTCTCTTTACAGGTTGAGATGGGCAAAACATAATGTAGATTTGCCAACTTTTTTTATATATATATTTTTTTGGGGTCCAAATAGATTATACAAAGGGGAATAATGCATGAGGAGCCAAGCATTTTTCTTTTTCTTATGCCATGAACATGAGGAAAGCCTGATCTCAAGCATAACTTGTGATCTATTGATTGGTATGAAAAGCAAAAACTATTGATTGGTATGAAAAGCAAAAACTGGGGCCTGTTTTTTCCCTTTCTCTAACTTCAAAACTCTAATGGGTGGTTGATGGCGACAAAAGTAGGGGAAATCTTGAGGATCATCCTAGTACTACGCCTGCGTAGTTTTTGTTGTTCTTGGTACTTTTAATTACTATCTAAATTTCTAAAACAGAAAAGCCACTAAAAGTATCTACTTTCTATTCTGAGTGGACACGGAAAATCTCTTAACTAATTTTATAATTACTTACTAAAAATGCCCCAAGTTTAAAAAGAGTTGTGAAAGCATTTTGTACTGCACATTTTGTGTACAACAGTGTTTGCAAGTGACCTTTTATATGCAACAAGAGGAAGGTATTGAAAGGAAAACCAGTGTACCTAATAATGGCATAATGGACTTGATAGTGGAACTGTTGTTGATGTGTTTCCTTTTACCTTGGGACCTTTTTTTTTTATTGGTATCCAAAGTTTTGACTGAGTAGGTCTCTCTAGCTGGTGATGCAGCCGCATAGTCCATATCATATAATTGTGTGTGATTCAAATTTACGGTCTCACATTGATATATTTCAAACAATCTCACTGAAATCTGGCCCACTGAGGTATCCAAAGTAGTTTTGAAGCTCTTCCTCAAACTAATTTCATAGTGAGAAGAATAGTGAGGCCATGTGAGTCATGAGTGAGTAGTCTTTTTCCTGCTGATGATGTAGCCGCATGGTACATACAGATCATAACTGAATTTGGAGAAAGCTAATGTGACAAAAGAACTTTATAATTTTTAAGGTAAAGCATTCCAACTAAAAGTTATATAGAACCATATATCATTCATAGTAGTTAAGATCATAATATTCGACCAGCAGCCAATATCTCAGCACCAATGTTAATTGAAGCAGAGGTGGTGTCACTTCCCAATATCGTGCTTAATTTATTAACACTCCATCCAGTACTTTCTTAATCATCAGTTAAACAAATGCAGTCAAGTACACTAATTAGTAATTAGTGGCATGTTAATTGATGTTTTGATTATAATCAGGTGAAAGTACAGCCTACAGCCTAGCGTTTTTGTATATACAAATACAAATCTTCCTGAAATAGTAGCAACTGCCATGTGAGAATCGAAATGGCAAGCAAATAGTTGATCAGTCCTCGTCAGTATGCCTGTATTTTGAGGAAGGCTCCAAACTTCCATGTATATATGACGTGGTCCAGATTAATTATATTGTTCTTGATTGTATTATATGTTGAAACCCCATAAATTCCGCGGAGTTTAAGTTGAAGCTCACCCGATTCGCAGGGCCACGATCATGAGTGCCACTATCTTGCAGAGCTTTTTGTTATGAGCATGGTTTGTTCTTTTGGTTAGAGGAGCTGAGCTCATTACTATATAAGCTAAGTTTTGAGCTCACTTAAGTTATCTCTATAGACTCTATTCTTCATTGATCCCAATGGCAGCATTCACTAAAACCTGCACTCTCCTTTTCTTTCTAGCCATTGCAATATTCTTGAACTTCAACCAAACCCTAGCCAAGCACAAGCCAAGTTCTACTTCCCTGGTGCTTGGTCTAACACATTCTTATACATCCCTTCCCATACCAAAAGCCTCTGCTAATTCGAAAAAGATGCCGTCACAAGTGTCAGATATGATGGAGCCTTTGAGGGGAGTTAGAGATGGGTACTTGATATCACTTAACTTGGGGACACCCCCACAAGTCATTCAGGTTTACATGGATACTGGGAGTGATCTTACTTGGGTTCCTTGCGGGAATCTTTCTTTTGTTTGCATGGATTGTGATGACTATAGGAACAACAGACTAATGCCCACATTCTCTCCTTCCGCTTCCTCTTCATCACTTAGAGACCTCTGTGGTAGCTCCTTTTGCCTTGACATCCATAGCTCAGAAAATTCTATCGATCCGTGCACCATAGCCGGATGCTCACTCACTACCCTTCTTAAGGCCACATGTCCTAGACCATGCCCTTCATTTGCTTACACTTATGGGGGAGGTGGGGTTGTCACAGGGACACTTAGTAGAGACACACTTAGGGTTCATGGAATTAGTAGCACTCCCGATAATGTTGTCACAAGGGAAATTCCCAAGTTTTGTTTTGGGTGCATTGGGTCTACTTATAGAGAGCCTATTGGGATTGCAGGGTTTGGTAGGGGGTCACTTTCCCTCCCATCCCAATTAGGGTTCCTTCAAAAGGGCTTCTCTCATTGTTTCTTGCCTTTCAAGTATGCAAACAACCCTAATATTTCAAGTCCACTAGTTGTAGGAGATGTTGCTATTTCTTCCAAGGAAAACTTGCCATTCACTCCAATGTTGAAGAGTACCATGTACCCTAACAACTACTACATAGGTCTAGAGGCTATCACAATAGGTAATGCCAGTGCAATTACCCAAATGCCCTTAAGCTTGAGAGAGTTTGATGCTCAAGGCAATGGGGGAATGTTGATCGACTCAGGAACCACTTATACTCATTTGCCTGAACCACTTTACTCTAACCTTCTCTCACTTCTCCACTCAGTGATTTCATATCCTAGAGCCAAGGAAATGGAGACAAAGACTTCTTTTGATCTTTGTTATGTGGTCCCATACACAATCAATACTCTCACAAAACCTGATGACCTATTTCCTTCAATCACTTTCCATTTCTTGAAAAATGTGAGTCTTGTTTTGCCCCAAGGCAATCACTTTTATGCCATGGGAGCTCCAGCCAACTCCACTGTGGTCAAATGCTTGTTGTTCCAAGCCATGGATGATGAAGATTATGGGCCAGCTGGGGTGTTTGGGAGCTTTCAGCAACAAAATGTAGAGGTTGTTTATGACCTTGAGAAAGAGAGAATTGGGTTTCAACCAATGGACTGCGCTTCGGCTTCCGCCTCTCAAGGACTGCACAAAAAATAAGTGATCCCAAGCTGTGGCGTAGTTGGTGGGTGGTTCTTGCCGTTATGCCAGTTGTGATTTTCAGCAGACAAAATAATGAGGCTTGGCAGTTTGGATATTTTTGCTTAATGTTTTCTTTATCAGTTCCTTTTCTTTGATGAATTTAGTAATTGGTTGTTTTGTACTTGGCTAAATCTTTGTTAAATTGATCTCCATGCCTTAGAATGTCAAGAAAATGAGCTGGTTTTATTCCAATTGCTTGGTAAGGAGGGAACAAATTGAAGTGGAGAGCAGTAATCAGTAATATTCTCTATAATTAATGGGTGAAATGAAGCCTATATGTGGCCATGCACATGCAAAATAATTAGATATAAATAAACAAGTAGAGACTTAAATATATGCCAAAAAGTGTTCAAGGAATCTCTGGCAACTATAATAACATTGCTTTTCCACTGTATATATTCAAATGTTATAAGTATATATCATGATAGTGCAGTCAATATCATGATAAGCTTACTATGCGTACATTATCAATGATAAGTTTAGAACTATAAGCATTAAATACTGACATAGATGAATAGAGAAGGCTAAGAACTAGTGGGAAACATGCAGACATGACTTAGCCAAGTTGGGGAGAGCGGTGTGCTAATCACTCTGCATTTAAGTTCGAATCTCCCTCCACGTAGTTTAGATTAAATTAAAGTAAAATATCATTTGTATCAAAAAAGAAAAAAGAAAACTAAGTTTCCTACAAAATGAGTCAATACTTTGAATAACTATTTCAGTGTCTTTAGCGACTTTAGGGTCTTTAAATGGTTGCAACTAGCTATGGGAGGACCATCAAGAAGTGGCATTTACTTATGTAAAATTATGTAAATATTCTTACAAGTATTGACCATCTTATAACTCTTCAACTTTGTGAAAAAGTTGAAGGAGCTTCTAATAGTCTAAACTACTTTAAACCGCGAGATACCCCTTTATCCGCAAATGCTTCTGGCAATATGGAAGTATTACTTCAATAAACTGCAATAGAATTTCAACTGGTTTTTACTGCATAATTGTGTATGTGCTTGCTAAAAATTGCCTGAACTAGGTTTGTTTCTCATTAAAGAATAAGAATTCTTATTACTCATTACCAAACCTGGGTATTTGCAAATCAGAGTTAGCATGCCAAGCCATTTCATTACATGAAAAAACAATCTCCATACGCTTCTCACACTTTGTGAAAGTATCTAAACAAACATGCATATACAAATCTGAATAAATGTACACATACATGGGAAACTCCGTAAAACGATACATCATTTCCACTGTGAGTTATGCAACTACTATGGAAATAACCAAGCTCGCAGTGGCTGAAGGCACCATAGAACCTCTATGAGCAACAGGATGAGCTTGCTACCCTTTCAGAAGGTCTGTCCATAAGAACCATTCCTGCAGGGTTCTGCACAGGCTGCACTCGAGGTAATCTCTTTGCTGTACCCAAAACAGAAGGAAACCATAATGATTAGATCACTGGATCTCGATAAAACAAATACCACATGCAGAAAGACTTTTGCCTCAATCCACATTTTAACAGTTCAATTTCTTTGCTGGAATAGGTAGATGCTCTTTTTAATGGTTGGGAAATGGATAGATGCTATTGGCTTTTAGAAAGACCCTAAGATGCCCAGTAAAAGTATTTTGAAGAGAACTTCTGAATAAATTACCCAACGCCCAACAGCAATCTTGTGAAGTAAGCAGGAAATTAAAGACATAATCCTAACACAAACATATAGAACATATGGAACTTTATGATTCAGATACCGACTAATGATTTGAAACTCATTTAAGTACCTATCTCATAGAAGATGTCATTCACATTGTCTGCAGTTTTTGCAGAAGTTTCCAAGAAGAAAAGGCCATTCTCTTGAGCATATGCCTGTGCATCCTGCAACAACAGCACCAATTATATGAGCAACACTCAAAATGGATAAACATATAACAAACAGATTCTAGTCAAATTAGTTCCACTAACCCGTCACACTTTATTATCCAGTTCCTTTGGTTTGTCTATTTTCTAAAGAAACCTCTTATTGATCACAAGACAAGCATTGAAGGAAAAGAAATCCGAAAAGCTCTTAAAATTTCTTATGACTTTTATAGAGAATAGGTTTCTTTTTCTTTCTTCTCTAAAGATGGCACTAACCCTCCTGAAAAGCGACTTTGTCTTTTCAATTTCCAGATGTTGACATATTAGAACTCCAATAATTGTTGAATCACTTTTCCTTAATCTACAGGGAGCCTGAAGATGAGTTTGTTTAATGGCTTCCTAGATTTGAAAACTAAGTTGGTCTGTTTCCACTACAGTCCATTATGTCTTTCTATGGATAAGAATACAAGTTATTTGTCAGTTGTTGGCTGGGATATATATCTCCACGTCTGGAGCTATTTGATTCTAACTGAAGTATGTCAAAATCTCTCTTTAATTTGTCAAGGAAACAACTAAAAACTTTACTTATATCTTCTTCCCCATACATTGTGATATGTTGAAAACACTAGTTTCCAAAACCAGATCCCTGTATCACAAATTGGGATACATGATTTGGATTACAACCCGCAGAGTAAGGAAATTGGTTACTTTGCTTCAAACTTTCAAAACTAATAATTAACATCGGAAACAAAGAAAAGAAGAAAAAGATAGCTCGCAATCATCCATATCACAAGAACAAAGGATTGTTGACAGGAAAATGATGAGTGATATAGAAATTTAACCAATAAGAAACCAAAACAAAGAGGAAAAATAATATCTTACCTCTGCTGCTACAGTCCTTGCCTCTACCAGATCTGCTTTATTCCCAGCTAGTGCCATAACCATGTTTGGATTGCCTTGACATAAGGGAAAAAATAAATTTATATATAATTAACATAATATTGGCAGAAACAAAGAAACCGGTACCACAATTAATATACACAAGTTACTACGCCCCATCAATTATATATATATATATATATATATATATATATATATAAAATCACAGTTACAGCCAGCAATCACCACCTGATGATGATTGTCCAAAATAGCCAAGAAATTGACAAGTATAAAACATAAATAGAAGGATGTCTATAGGTGACACGAAAGTGTAAGAGACCTTGTGATTTGAGTTCCAGTACCCATTTTTTCGCTCGCTCAAATGAGGCCTACAAGAGAAGAAATAAATTTTAAATTTCTGTTTAAAGATAGATTTGACTAAACCTATCTAGCAAAAAAAAAATGAAACACAAAAACGATTCAGACAGAATCAAATCTGAACTCAGAAAGGCTAAATATCCTTTAATTTTAGTGAAGTAATGCAAGACAAGACAAAAGGCCAACTACTGACAATGTCGAAGAACTGAACAGAGAAGGCCCTAGATCATTAGAAAGAACTTTATAACTTTACTGCACTTCCTAGTGAAATTCATTATCTTACTCCTTGACTCAGTTTTCTGCTATAACCTATACACTCCAATAATCTATCCGATTTTTTCAATATACTAATTATGGGTATTAAAAATCTATGATGCATTCTATAAATCCAAATTTCAATGAAAATGGGGCAAGTGGGGAAAGCAGCAGCTTTAGCCCCAGACCTCAATGATCAAACCACTTGCTTCAAAAAGTCCAATGCCTCATCCTCAACTTCACCATCAATAACAAAATAAATTTCAGGAAAATCTAAAATTTGAAACAATGGAGAAGAGATCTTGTCTTAATATACTCACTTGATTTGTTAAATCATACACAATTATTGCAGCAGCAGCTCCTCTATAATACATTGGAGCCAAACTATGGTACCTCTCTTGACCTGCTGTATCCCAAATCTCAAATTTTACAGTTGCGTCATTTACAGCCAATGTTTGTGAGAAGAAGGCAGCACCTATGGTTGATTCCTACAATATCATACAACAAAAGTAAAGGTCTGGATAAAAAAGACAAGGCTTCATTTCAAAGTTGTAGAAATCCCAACAATTTACAACAGAACCAACCTGGAATTCAATAAATTGTCCTTTTACAAAGCGCAACACCAGACTAGACTTCCCAGCTCCAACATCCCCAAGAAGCACCTGAAGCAGAATATCAAACATCACTCTGATGATCACTAAAGGCAATAACCAAAGAAAAACAATAAACAGATAAATAAAAGATTTCGCCGCATAATGCTAAACTACATATGCCTACGTAGAAAGAAATTAGTAATTTTGTATATTCAAGAAACAACTTTAAAATAAATGACAACCTTTAAACCAAACATTCTCTTTTCTGGTACACATCACAGACGAAGATAGCCATGCAACTTGCGCAGTCACAGTATGTTTATCATTCTCAGAGACCCTCAGGTTCGAATATCAGAACCGGACCAAGATAAACAAGAGCACAGAAGAGTAATACTTCAGTCTAAACAGCTACGAAACATAACAAACTTTTGTTGCAGCCAGAATGCTAACAAGCACAAATACAAATATAAAAACAAAAGCAAATTTTACATGTTAAAGATAATAGCATCTGATTTCCATTTCCAGGGTTTAAAAGTAAAAGTAAAGAACTATTCTTAGCCTACATCATTGTAATTAATGAAAGAAAACCCACAAACGCACAAGGAATATAACGTAAACCCAGAAATGAACTGTCATTAAAAAAAGGCAAGCATCTGAATATTATGCAAAATAATGCAGACCAACAAAAGCGATAAGGAAGGTTGGCAATCCAAAATTCACAGCCGAAAATCCAATCATACCCATCTCAAATTATCACAAAAATATGACAGTAATGGATTATCGAAACAATTTCCGTGAGAAACAAACCAAACCCACATCATAATTCTCATTCAATCATACACAGACCGATCAGAACTACAAAATTAACTAAAACCCAATTGAAATTACAGAGACAGGACCATATCAAGACAAATCAGAATCATAGAGTTGTATAAAATTAAACAGAAAGAATGCTCTAAAATAATTATATATAAAAAAGGGGCTTTTTGTACAGAAGAAGAAAAACAGACCAATTTGGCATTGATGTTCTTGTTCCCAGTGGTGGCCATGAGAGTGACGGATTGCAGAGAGAAATATTTGAAGAATCGAGCAGAATTGAGGGAGAACGCAGACGTTGACGAAGCAGAAAGAGAGGGGTTTTTTGGGTTGAAAGAGAGAGGGGTTTGTTTGTTGATGCAAGCAGAAGCAGAAGAAGGCAATAGAGGAAGGATCCTAAAAGCCGAGGCCAAGTCTACAAAGACCCGAACTTTTACTGAAGCTCCATGTTTTTTACGGAGACTTACGTAGATTTTTTTTACTTTGTTTATTGCAATGTTTTCCACGTGGCGAGCATAACGGACAAAATATTCTTCTTGCTTTTAGGTCCACGCAGCCCAGCCCAGCCTGTCTACTCAGCTCCCACTTGGACACGTTTTCGCTTCACTAAACTATGGGGTCATTGGACGGGCTTCAACAATGATATTAGCCCAATATATTCATGGAAGGGCCTACTAGTTTTCAGGTTTTTTAAAATCTTTTTAGAAGCAATATTGAGGAAGGAGTGTTGGACCTCAGACGCAGAAGTATCACTCAAGCTACAAGCTTATTTGATATCTTACCAATTTATATTATTTTTTATCATTTTTTATTAAATCATTGGGGATGAAGGTTTTGATTTTGAGACCTTTTACACTATTGAGAAGAGAAATACCATTAAGAGCTAGTTGATATTATTAGGGAGGAGAAATCGAACCTACAACTTCGAGTGCATGAGTAACTACTTGACCTACAAACCCCTTTGCAAAATATTTCTTTATTTGTAAGGCTTGGTTTGGGGTGCCAGCTCAAACTTGCTATTTACAATTAAATTAGACCATAGTCTAAGATTGGTGTTTGATAACCTAAAAAATACACCGACTTACAATGAAACAACGGACCAATGTTATATCTAACATGGGCTATAGTCCCGGTGAAATACTACTTGACCTACAAACCCTTTGCAAAATATTTCTTTATTTGTAAGGCTTGGTTTGGGGTGCCAGCTCAAACTTGCTATTTACAATTAAATTAGACCATAGTCTAAGATTGGTGTTTGATAACCTAAAAAATACACCGACTTACAATGAAACAACGGACCAATGTTATATCTAACATGGGCTATAGTCCCGGTGAAATTTCTCTTCTTCTTATAATTAGTAAATATGTTTTAAAGTTAGCCCATCTCAAAATTGAACAGTTCATTTTTAGGTAAATTTAACCCATCTTATTTTGAAATTTTAGGTGTGTCCAGAATGAAATTGAGTAATAATTCAAGTGGTTATTGACAAAGAGGTTGATTGAAAAGCAAATTGTAAAGTCGTTTATACGTACACTCTTCTTTATATCATATGTGAACAAATTAAACTCTAAATAACATATATTAAAAGAAAAGTATTGACTTTGAAAAACCAGTGTTGTGTTGGAATAAGGACTCTGTTGAAAGTGCAGAGGATTATTCATCAAAGAAAAAGTGGAAATGAGATGATTGAATTAAGCACAAGGAAAATAAAATAAAATAAAAAGAAAAAGAAAAAGAAAGGGTGTTAATATAATGTGAGTGTTGTTTTTATATGAAAAGGGTAAAAAGGCTGAAAAAAGCGATTATATATCGAGGCTCCCTGCGATGCCCTCCAAGGGAAAAAGTTGAACTTTTGTCAGAAGCACACAGCGAGGCTACCAAATTAGCCAATAATGACCCTCTCTCCTCTCACACTCACACACAGATACCTACTTTTGTTTTTGCAACAGCCTTTCTTCTTCTTCTTCTCACTCGCTCACTCACAGCCTCACAGGAGGGGCAACAAAGAGAAGAGAAACAATACAAAGAAACCAATAATACCAACAAAAGATGGCATTTTGGTCATTGTCCTGCAAAGTCCAAAGGAAAGGCATCCTCTCTCTCTCTCTCTCTCTCTCTCTCTCTCTCTCTCCTCAGAGAGATCATTGACTGGTCGCCCTTTGACCAGTCTTTTGGGAAGCACTTGTCTCTGTGTTTTTGCAGTACTGCTTATCAGTACTCTCTCTCTCTCTCTCTCTCTCTCTCTCTCTCTCTCTCTCTCATCTGTGCCTCATAAATGATACATGAAGAACTCAGCTCAATCCCCACTTGATTTTACACTGCGTGAAATACACTATCCAATTATGATATATAGAAATACCATATTGTGCTTAATCTCTATTAAGTTGATTTTCATATAATGAGACTCTGCATGGGATCCAATTTCTCTTATATGCAAGACTGAGAGAAACTTTTGAATGACTATAGGAGATCAAAGATAATGATATGACAAGCTACTTTTACTTTGTGTGGAAGGAACTTGAAATGTACCAAAGATATGTGGCATGATGTGCAGCTGGAGATGAAGATTATATATATCCAACTACTTTACTTTGATGATGATATTGTAAACACCATGGTTTGCAGATTTTATTGGAAAGTCCATGGTGATATCAAACTAATTTGCTTCTTAATTAACATATTAATTTAAAATATAAAAAAAAAACCAACATATAATTAGAATTATTAGCAAGTGAATCCAATAACTTGAACTAATAAATTTCACAATTTAAATGTGGGATTCTCTAATGATCAGAAGGAAAATAGAACAAATTAATGGGGTTTATAAATTATTTACAACCAACCAAATGGGATCAATGAAATGCCATCTTTCTCTCTATCTTATCTTATAAATAAATGGAAATTATTTGTACTATTAATTAAGATGATGATGAAGATGATGATGAGATTACTTTGGAGGTGATTGGTTCTTGTTGGAAGCCAAGGCATGGATAGAATCTGCTAGCTTGTTAATGGCATCGATGAGACCATTAATGCCTTGCCTGTTGATCTCAGTTTTAGTTTCCTCAATCTGTAGCCTTCTCTCATGCAAACTCAAAAGATCTCTGTGCCTTCTCTCTTCTCTCTCCTCACAACCCTGAAGTGCTTCTGCAATCATGGAAGCACCTCTGGAGATGGCAGTGCCCACTTCACTTGAGGTGCTTGCACTCACAGTTCCACTGGTTCCTTGATCTCCACCTCCTCCTCCACCTCCACTCGCCCTTCTCCTCCTTTTGGCTGGTGAGTCTGAATGTTCATGGCTTGTCTCAGAATCTGAGCTTTCACACGTCTCCAAAAGGTAAATATGTGGCACCAAATCAACCAGTCAATATATACTAATTCATCAGACCATTAATTATTACCATGCACACAATAATTACCAGTACCAATCAACTTTTTTTAATTCTCCATGGGATAATCAATATGATGGAAAAGATTATTAATGTGCTAGCTAGTGTACCTGTCGTTTGGTGCGTTACATTCCATTATCTTTTGATTGGAAGAATAATTTTTATTTAAAAAAAAAAGTATCAGTGGGGAAATTGGCTTCAAAGATACACATAATTTACACCTACTAAATTAGAGAGAGAGAGAGAGAGAGAGAGAGAGAGAGTACCTACTGTGGGCATAGGTTGTGAGTATGGAAGAGTAGGTGGTGGTTGAGCTGCTAATGGAGCTGGGGGTAGAAGAGGCAATGCTGCAATTGGTGGAACTGAGATGTGATGTTGCAAAACTGGAGGAGGCAGTGAAGACTGATGAACACTAGTGCTTATAATAGGCCTCTCCACAACATATCCAATGGTGGGATTGGGAACATTGGAACCAGAAACAGAAGCTCCACCTACCACTCTGATCTGATGATGGCCTGCTTCTCTCTTCTCCACCACATCAACCAAAGCCTCATATATCTGAGGCACCATGTTGGTAGGCAAGTTCCTATCTTTCCTCTCACTCTTCTCAAGCTTCCAATAAGATGCTGCTTCTTCCCTCCCTTCCCTCCTCTCATATTCCCTCACCTTCTTGTAATCCCTCATGAGATTGTCCCATTTGTCATTGCACTGGTTTTGGCTTCTCAAACACCCTTTCTTCCAACAGTAATCTTCTACCCATTTCCATCTGAGCTCAGCTGGTTTGCTTGATCTTGTTTCACTACCTGCAGCATCCCCGCTTCTCTTCATTCTTCTCTCATCATCCATCTTCTTTGCCTCAATCAGAATCATTGTCTCCCCCACTGTCCAGTTCCCTTTCCTATAATCCCTCATAATAACACTACTAGTACCATTACCTCCTTGATCAGCCATCACAAAAATGCATGCAGCATCACCCCCTAAAGAATACTAAAGCATATACAATACATACACACAGAGAGCGCGAGAGAGAGAGAGAGAGAGAGAGAGAGAGAGAGAGAGAGATAGATTCTTTAAAGAACAGGAGGGAAAAAAAAGAGTCTAATAGGTCTTTTATGGAGAGCTTGATTTGATGGAGGTTGCTGTGGTGTTCAAACCAGTCAAATCTCTACAAGATTGCTAATTTAGGCAAAAGGGTCATTAATGAGTATACCTTAAAAAGGATCTATGTCTCTTAAACATCTCTGTTAAGGGGTCTTGATGTTGACTTGATGTGTTTGTGGTTTTGTGGGTGCAGTGGAGGGGTTGGCTTAATGGCTTTTGCATCTAAAAGGGTGAGAAGAAATATGGGAGGTAAAGATTTTTTTTTGGTTAATATGGGAAGTAAAGATGAGCTACATGCTTTTCACCACATGTATATGCACATATGCTTTTTTTATTTCTCTATTTATTATTGTCTTAAAAATTTCAACCTTTTTGAGGTTAAGGATTGATTTTGCACCATATAAAATCTTCAAAGATTAAAGTTTCAAATCTGAATCTACTTATTCAAACCACTGCTCCCCACAGTGAGGGAGGGAGAGAGAGAGAGAGAGAGAGAGAGTACCATTATAAGAAAAGGCCAAGTAAATCCATTCAAACTGACATCAACAAACCCCCAAAAATTTCAGAGAGAGATTTTCAGAGAAAAAGATGCAGTGCCTGCTGGCATTAGAGAGAGAGTCAATGCATGACTACCACTTACCCCTACACGTGGTGTAGCCTCTCATCATCATATCACACCCGTTCTTTTTTTTTCATCCGACATATCACGCCCGTTCAAATTGCAGAATTTAGACTCCTTTCTTTTTAACCCTAACTGCAGCAAAAAGAGGATTATAATGCAATTCTCCAAGTATATATATTAAAGAAATAAAGGACTTCTAAACATCTTGTTACGCTTTGTTTTTTTTGAGGACAAACGATAGTTTAAATTAGAGAGAATGAAAATTTCACACACAAAACTAAAATATCATTAGAGTTCGAACCTAAGAACATCACTTACATGAACATAAAATCAACCTTGACAAAGAGGCCAAATGGATTGGTAATATGTAACTTAATTACACTTGCTGTCGAACTTAAGCTAGCGCATTATGTCTAATTGCGTATTAAGAACTAATATCTTGAAAATTGACTTACTTGTACCTCTTTTTTTGGGTCGAAATTAAGAACTAATTTCTTGCAATGATGGTTTAAGCATTGTTGTGCATGGTGATGCGCAAAAAGACCCTTTTTTATTCTTTTGTTGGGGGAAGATCTAGCAGGATAAATCTACATCAAAAGCCTACAAATGACTAAGAATCCTAATCATTTAGATTTAGTTAGTTCCCTTAATCCCATGCTACCATGCAAGAATGTTAAAATAATATTTTGCCCATTATGTCGCATGAAACCCTATTAGCTTAAGCTAATTCACCACACAACCCCAAAACTTGGAGCTTTAGAAGAGGACAGTTTTGTTCTTTATGAGAAATTTAGGTGTCAATTTCGTCTTTTGAGGAACTAGGGTCCATTTAAATTTATTATGAGACACTTCAGCAAATTAATAATCATCCCAAGCTAGGACATGGGGTGGGGGTACATATGTGGTATATGTGACAGAGTTGCTTTGACTAGGGTTTTGACCAGAGGACGGGTCCATGGGGTCATGAAACCCCCGACTAGTCCCTTTCGTTCTTAGTTTTTGGACTCTAGCCTGCACTAATTAGTGTACAAAAACTTAAGGGCAATATGGTCATTTCGATAGTTTGGCTACTTGGCTCTTGCATTTATGTGTGAATGTGATCTCTTTATATTGGCTATGATTTTAATCGGGTCCCCTATCTGCCATTATTTTAATTTGGACTGTGATGAAAAAGATGGTGGCAATTGTTTTGAGTGAGATGTCCATATATACATATACCAGATATCATAACCAGACATCCCCAAAGAAAGAAGAAAAAAAACAGTTTCCATGACTTGCACTAAAGAAAACTATAAATAGTATTTATTGTACATTAATTCAGAGGCCATGGCCTAAAGGTATGGGCATTAATCCCTGACGGGTGATGGAAATTTAATAGCTTTCATCACATGCCCAAATAGGTTGCCGGTGGAGTATCTGCAGTGGCAATGACATGGGTTCATTTTGTGATTTTCATATATCGTATATCCTAAGTGCCCAACTTAGCCTTTCTTAACGATCATGTGATAAGAGTAGATAGAACGAGTTTATAGACTACGTTTCGTGTAATGTAAGTATTTATTATTTATTATTTATTTAAATACAAGCGATAATATAAAGGGGAATGTGAGATTCTCTCTCACACATACTACCAAGATGACATAAATTTGAATTTGAGACCACTAGTATGCAAATCATTGTCTTTTTCTACCATACTAGACCCTGTTGGCTATGTAAGTTTTTATTCTTTTTTTGTTTGAGGACCTTTCCTATACGAATGCTAGAACTCGAACCCAAAATCTTACCTGAGGGAGTAAATACTCCATACCACTACACTAGTGAGTCTTTTGCATAAGTTTTTATTCTTAAGCATGCAGCATGAGCGGGGACATTTAGATTGAGCAAATGATAAGATTGGACCTGAGCTTGACCTGAAATGGGGCTTGAAACTCCAAGGCTGAGCCCAATACCCTTAAGATCGGACACCGAGCCCATCTCTACCTAATAGGCTTACACAACAAGACTTCATGTGGGCTGTAAACAAATAAAAGGAATACCAGGAATGAAATTTGAAAAAGCCATTTCTTCTTTTCTTTTAATCATATGGATACATGAACGTTACTGTGCTTTCTGGACCCCTTTCCGTGCGTACCTTTTCACAAAAGTAATTACTACTAAATTATTGATGCATGAACATCCGTGCTCTTCAAGCAAGAAGCTTCACTTTTTTTTTTTTTTTTCTTTTTTGTCAAAAAGCAAGAAGCTTTGCTCACCAGGGTTTAGGGCTTGAGTTCAAAGGAAGCATAGAATAAGCTTTGCTCAGAAGAATAAGGCTTGAGTTCAAAGGAAGCATAGAATTTGGGTCGTCCAGCTCTTCAAGTTTATATAAGTCGATCCGCGCTTGAAAGTTAGAACCTTGAAGGGTAGAGTTGGGCTCTCAGAGTTGGAGAATTTGAGAGAGTATTGTATTGATGGAGGAAGATTGCTGCGCCACGCAACTCATCTATGGAGATGGAGAGTTTAATGCTGATGGGCTCGACAAGTTCGTCAAAGAAGTGAAGCTTGCTGAATGTGGACTCTCCTATGCTGTTGTTGCCATTATGGGTCAGAGCAGCGGTAAAGGAAGCTTTTTTATTATTTTATTATTTATTTACTTTAATTAATTTAATTGGTTTAGCTTGAGCAACATTAGGGTAATTAATTGCCTATGAAAACACAGGGAGAAGCACTTTAATGAACCATCTGTTCCACACTAAGTTTAGGGAGATGGACGCAAACAGTGGAAGGTTAGTTTCTGAGCTTTTCAGTTGATCATATACTCAATTTGGTTTTTTTTGTTTGTTTTTAGAATAGGTACTATATATGTGTGTATCTATATACTTCAGGAACCAAACAACGAAGGGTATTTGGATAGCCAAGTGTGTTGGCATTGAGCCTTGCACGATTGCCATGGATTTGAATTTGGAGGGTACTGATGGCAAGGAGAGAGGCGAGGTAATCAGCTTTTTGTTAAAACCCCATTTGATTTGATTTTTGTTTGTTCAGATTTAATCGCTCTTCATGCTTCCTCTGCAATTTTATTCTTTTCCAGGATGATACTGCATTCGAGAAGCAAAGCGCCATATTTTCCCTGACAGTTTCAGACATTGTGTTGATAAATATGTAAGCTTGTTTCTTGGTTTATCTACCTTACTTTGTACAGTTGCTGAACGCATATGTAGTTGTTAATCCAATGTGTTAGCGAGCTGTACATTGAAATTGTTCCAGTAAGTGTTATATCAAATCAGTAATTTGATATTAAATTTAATATTTAATTGGAGATTGGATTATATATATAGGTGTCAAGAATCAGATAAAGGTCTCGAGCAAGCTGCAATGAACCCTTTACTGGAAATGGTTTTCCAGGTACTCTAGAACTATGTCTATATCTCTACTGTTTATTCAGCATTTAATGTCGGTTACTGAAATTCTGGTTTCGAATGTATATAGGTTGTGATGCACTCATTCGTCCCCCGCAAAATCACGTTACTTTTTGTTATACACACAAAGGTCTGGGGCATACTTTTTGAGCTTTTTAATGAGATATGTCCAATTATGTTGTCCTCATGAAATAATATTCTTGTTCCATATTAACTTTTTCTTGTTTGTGGCTGTTTGTTTAGACCCCATTTGAAAATCTGGAGCCTGTTTTGAGGGAAGATATACAGAAGGTAATTTAGTCTTCAGAGCTATGTTGTTTTTAAACCTTAGTTGTTTTTTTTCATATCTCTCAGATATCGTAAATTCTACAGCTATGGGATGGAGTTCCGAAGCCCGAAGCCCATAACAGTACCCCCTTCAGTGATTTCTTTAGCGTGAGATCTCTGACAGCTTGTGTTCTTTTTAATGTCTTGATCATTAGTAAAAGCTAATTGTCACTGATTACAAAATTCTTTGACGTGAAGGTAGAAGTAGTTACTTTGTCCAGTTATGAAGAGGAGGAGGAGAAGTTTAAGGAGGAGGTAATCTCTCTACTATCAGAGGCAGTTTATTATGTCCAAAATCGTATTGGCCATTACATTTTCTCTTTTTGGGGTTTCGATACATGGGGCGTGTTGTAGCATCCACTCAAGGGTTGTATATGTATATTTATATATATGAAGAGTTGCTTAATGTCTTTCGTATCAGGGGAAACATAATTGTTTGCTTTATGTCCTGTATCATGCAGGTTGCTCAACTTAGGCAGCGCTTTTTCCATTCTATTTCTCCAGGAGGGCTTGCTGGTGATAGACGGGGTGTTGTTCCTGCCTCAGGATTTTCCTTTACTGCACAACAGATTTGGAAAGTAATCAAAGAGAACAAGGACCTGGATCTTCCCGCTCACAAGGTTTGTTAGTTTCTTTTCTTCCCAATAGAAAATGATTTGTGGTGTTCACTTCTCATATGCATAGAACATATACATAATATTGTTAATAATTTATTTAGGTTATGGTTGCTACTGTTCGATGTGAAGAGATCGCCAACCGGAAATTCAATCAGTTGATCCATGATGGGGTATGTACTCATAATCTCCTTTTTCTGAGATGCTTGTACTTCTAATATGATCGAGAAGGTTTTATTGGTCATTCTTGGGATAAACATGATTTAGGGTTGGTTGGCATTGGAAGAAGCTGTCCACACTGGTCCCGTACAAGGTTTTGGTAAAAGGCTCAGCTCCATTTTAAGCACCTATCTTTCAGAGTAAGTTTCACTCTGGTTTAAATATGTGAGTTTAAAATTCCAAGGGTGAATCTCTCTCTCTCTCTCTATACATATATATATATATATATATATATATATCTGCATTGAAATTTTTATTGTTAGTGTTGGGCTTGTATTGTTTGTAGTTCTGTCTGACATTATTTATATGATCTTGCTTGTGCATCATAGGTATGACATGGAGGCCATTTACTTTGACGAAGGTGTAAGGAACTCAAAACGACAACTGTTGGAGTCAAAAGCATTGGATGTATGGCTATTCTACTTGTCTTTCCAATTTAACAGAGATTTTGGTTAGGTTTTCAGTTGCTTAGACAATTCTTGGAAATGAGGATGTTGTGGGGGGTCTCCCGAACCCCAGACCTTAGGTCTGGGCCAACATCTACTCTACCACCATGGTAGGACGGCACTAGCAATGATTGTTTTCTTTTAAAGATGGAAAAATGGGCTTGTATTTTTTAAAAAAGTGCCCAACCGAAGAAATGAAACAGCCTAGAAAATAAAAAAGAACCAGGAAAAAAAAGACCAAAAATGCTATAGTACTATATATCTATAATTTAAAATATATATATTGAGGCTTACGCTTTGCAAGGCTCTCGATGAAACGCGTCACTCTACGCCTTAACGTTTGCTTGATCTTTATAGTTCATATTGTCTTCAAAACCCAATTTATTAAAGGGTGGGATGGATTCGGTGTGGTTGGTTTTAAGGATTCATTGCAGCCACTGATGCCAATTATCAGAGTTCTAATCTCGCTTTGCTCTTAATTTTCCAGTTTGTTTATCCTGCGTACACGACCATGTTGGAACATGTACATTCTAAAGCGCTTAAAGATTTTAAAGTGAGGCTGGAAGAATTGTTAAACAAAAGAGAAGGATTTACTTCATCTCTTCGTACCTGTACTCAGTCTTCCATGCTTGAGTTTGACAAAGGATGTGCAGGTAATTAACATGTTTGTCCACCAAACAACCTTCGTTATTAATATTACTTAACATGTTGTTCCTTTCAGATGCTGCCATACAACAAGCTAATTGGGATGCTTCAAGAGTTATTCGCGAAAAACTACAACGTGATATAGATGCACATGCATCATCCGTTTGTAGTGCAAAGTTGTCAGAATTGAATGTCAACTATGAGGTAAGGATACTATTTGCCTCCTTATTAGTAAGGAGTACTCTATCTTCTTGCGAATTATAGTTTGACACATGTGCAAAAATAATTCATCAAAAATAACAAAAAGAAAAACTTCCGCACATATGTCACACTACTATTGGTAGGAATGTAGGAGCTCCTATTTACCTGGTGAGGAGAGAAGTATTTTTCATGAGGTAACATTATGATAATCTATTAAACTCTTGGTTATTATATGACTTAGAATACTTTTAAAGTTATGTTGATAATTTGTTGTTACTTAAAGTTCTTAATGAAAATACCTTTTAATTTTGCAGAAACAACTGTCTTCATCTTTAACTGGACCAGTAGAGGCTTTACTTGAATCTGGTGAAAAAGACACTTGGGCTTCAATAAGAAAACTTCTTAATCGTGAAACTGAAGTTGCAGTATCTAAGTTTTCATCAACTGCAGTTGCCGATTTTGAGTTGGACAAAGAAACAATTGCCAAAATGTTGCAACATTTAAGGGATTACTCACGGAATGTGGTTGTGAAAAAAGCAAGAGAAGAGGCTGCAAAAATTATGATCCTCATGAAAGATCGGTAGAGAACTTGCTGTCCATATATTTCCTCTTCTTTTTTCATTGTGATTTTGGTTGCTTATCATTTATGTTAACATTTCTCAGGTTTTCCAGAGTCTTTAATTATGACAGTGGTTCAATGCCTCGGGTTTGGACCAAGAAAGAAGACATTAGAAGTATTACCAAAGATGCTTACTCTGCTGTAATCACTTTGAACTTTTATGGAAGAGTAGTTTTCTGTCATTTTGTGTTAAAGTGATATTTTAGTGTCTTTTATTATATCTTTCTTGCAGTCTATGAAGCTTTTATCGGTCATGGCTGCCATCCGCTTGGAGGAGAAGCCAGATAATATTGAAGAAACTCTCTTTTCTTCTCTGATGGATGGAACTGTTACTGTTTTTTCGTCACAAGATAGGGGAATAGAAGCTTCTGCATACCCTCTTGCCTCAAACACTTGGGAAGAGGTACCATTAATGGCTTTTGGTTGATCTATCTACTTTTTCTATCATCAAACTAGTTCCTTATTAAAGGTTAACTCTGAACTAGGTTTCTTCAGAAGATACCTTAATTACTCCCATGCAGTGTAAGTTCTTGTGGAGACAGTTCAAAACAGAGACTCAGTATAGTGTCACTCAAGCTATTTCAGCACAGGTATATTTTATAATTTCTCTTAACTTACGCTTGCTTGAGTTCAGTAGTTTATTGTTTTCATTGTCATTTAAGCACTGCTGCATACATAATAAATGAATTTTGCAGTTCCTAAAACTTTTGTATGGATTTGAATTCTGGAGATCTAAATAGTGATGCATATTCTTGCAAATGTAATGGGCAAGTAGTAGTAGAAACTTTGAAATATGAAGTGTGCCTTGTGTATGACATTTTGGGATGGAGTTCTTATTCATGTAGATTGGATTTGGTTTAGCAGTGAAAAAAGAAACGTATGGAAACACTTAATATTGAAAAATGAGCTAACTCTTGACTTGGTAACGACAAGTTTATGTATTCTTGTTTTCCTACAAAGAAAAGCCTATACATCCTAATATTTTCAACAAACTGCCTATCTTTATGTTTAGAAGCTCAATCTAATCCTGCAAACGTATTTATGATGCTGTTTGCTTTTGTATTCTCAGGAGGCTTACAAGCGGAGTAACAATTGGTTGCCTCCTCCGTGGGCTATTATGGCAATGGCTGTTCTTGCTTTCAACCAATTTATGCTCCCACGACTACAAAAAAAGAAATAGGTGACGGGGATCCACCGTCGTTGTGATGCTTTGAAAATTGTCGCTAAATTGACCGACATCTTTTGAATGTCAAACTACGACAGTTTTTCACCATTATGGTTTTAATGGAAAGACGACGCGGGTGTGAAGTGTTAATTTTACATATATATTTTTTTGTTTTCTATGATTTAACAATAAATTGAGGTCCAAATATGCAATATTATTACCCACACCATGCTTAAACTTAAAAGTCGCTTATCTCATAAAACTTGAAGATTTAAAATTCATTACATTACCAATCTTGATTCCTATCACATCGATACAAAGTACCACATCTAACCAAGGAATTCCCAAGGATTTACAGCTCCTAATATATCTGATTGATCACTAGTTGAAAGATCAAGGAAAGTTGTCAGTATGTTAAGAAGGTCAAAAATATCCTAATGTCTACAGGATAAATTAGGAAACAAATATGTAATTATATGTTGTTGATGGCACTGTCAAAGCTCCTTCCGCCAAAACCCAACCAGACGATTATGCATCATGGAGATGATGCAACGACATGATTCTTTCATGGCTCATTAATTCTCTTGAACCACAGCGTAATTTATTCCATCACCGCTCAAAAAATTTGGGAGGATATCCGTGAGCGTTTTTCTCAAAACAATGCTCCTCGTATTTTCCAGATCCAGCGGGATATTGCTTCTCTTACTCGGGACTAACTGTCCGTGGCAGCATATTATACTAAACTGAAAAGTTTATGGGATGAGTTGGCTTCGTATAGTGACTCCACTTCTTGGACCTGTGGCGCTCAGAATGAGTGAAATAAGCTGATGCAGTTTCTTATGTGGCTCCACGAGTCCTACAGTGCGATCCGTGGCCAGATATTGTTGATGAATCCGTTACCCACAGTTCGACAAGCTTGTGCCTCTATCTCTCAAGTTGAAAAACAATGCCCTTTCAGTGTTAGGCCTGGCATTCCCTAGGCAGCTGCTATGGCTGTCCATCATGATTAGAAACCAAGGACATCCAATCGTTCGCCACTTCATTGCTCCTATTGCGATCAATACCATCACACTCGAGACGCTATAAATTAAACCGCTATCCACCAGGCCATCGTCTCCACAAATCCCACACCCGTGATGGCAGCCAAAATCGTGGTGGCAATGGGGGCTCTTCCTCTTAGGTGAACCTCGTTTCTGACGGTCCATCCCTTCACGACCTACGGTCTGCCTTGCCCAATCTCTCTGATACACAGCTCCAGCAGGTTCATTCCGTTGTGCATGACAATGGTGCTGAACCATCTACTTCTGCTCCACAAGCCAATGTCGCTGGTAGTGTTCAAGGTTTGTTTACAGCTCCATTGCGCCTCCGTCGATGGATCATTGACAGCGGCCCTACTGACCACATCACTTCTTCATCCAATTTGCTTACTAATGGTGTCCAAAATCATACCTTACAGCCGGTCCTTATGCCCAGTGGGGTACACGCCCCTATTGCCTACATTGGTTTTTAATCTTTATCTTCATGCACCTACATGACGTGCTTTGTGTTCCTACATTTAAAGTTGATTTATTATCTGTTAGCAGAATTACAAAGAGTTTGAACTGCTTAGTAACACTTTTTTCCTTCTTGGTGCTTTTTATAGGATCGGGTTAAGAAGACGATGATTGGTTTGGGTAAGCAACATGGAGGACTCTACTACCTGACGGCATTGCACTCTCTTCCACCTGGCTCCGCCAGCCGATCCTGCCATCTTGCTGTTCCATCCACCGACCTGTGGCCCTGATGTTTTACATAATTTCCAATTTCGAGAGGATTAACTTGACACAATTCGACCCAAATTCCAATTATCTAAGGCGGTTTGAGTTGTATTCATGTAAAAATACCATCTAAACTAATTTAATAAAGACGAATCATCCTTCTTTTTAAATTCTTATATTAAAAATCAAATTTATTTTTTTTCCCATATTTGCTTAAGTAAACTTGACAGATTAAATTAGGTAACACAGAACCAGGAAATGTAGCTAGCATTAATCAGCATGTCAAAACTTTTATTTATTAAATTCTTTTAATCATGCATGCATCATAATATATATATATATTTTTTTTGTGAAGAGAAAAGTGATAATTGTATTCATAAATTAAGCACAAAGATCATCAACCACAAGGGCAAATACAAATGCCCACGAAGGGGTGATACAAATATGGAAGCATAGTAACCACAAGGTTAATCCAGATATAGGCCACAAAAGACCAGAGAAATTACGGCATAAAAGCTGCATGCCTGAACAAACCAGACATGAATCGCATTGCCCAAATCTACCAATACAACTACAACTTTTAACTATCACAAGTACAAAATACAAATTGAGACTAGAAACAATCAAACACCCAACTCACAAGGAGTTGATGCAATTATTACCACAAAAAAAAAAAAAAAAAACTGCAAACAAACAACCAAAAACTAACAGAGCCATTACCGCCGTTTTTGCCACCACCGCCATAACCATTGTCCCCGCCTTGGAGACATAGAACATTGAGATTGCAGCCAATAACCCTACAACAAACCACCAACCAGAAAAGCCACAAATCCACAGATCTGGACACAAATAACCTCCCCACAAGTAGAATTCCAAATCTAGTAGATGGAGAATGGGGAAAAATAAGTAGGGAGGTAGGGAAAGAGAGAGAGGGAGAGAGGAGGAGTGATCTCCTCCCCCCTCCTGGGAACACCCAACGCAAAAGAGGTTTGTGAGAAAATCATCAACAGTACCTTTTCACAAAAGTAATTACTTCTTTTTATAAGACAAAGTAATAACTACTAAATTAAAATTACTAATATGAACAACATCCATGCTCGACCAAAAAAAATAGTTTAAAATAAACAATAGTTATATTAATTATAAGGTAGTAAACACGAAGCCTTCTTGTAGAGTAGAAAGAGAGACGGAAAGAGGAGTTAGGTGGCGAATCCTAACTCCAGTTCCTCTGTGTACATTTTTGTCATTTACTCTGTTTGTTTGCTCTTCAAGCAAGAAGCTTCACTTTTTCTTTTTTTCTTTTTTGTCAAAAAGCAAGAAGCTTTACTTACTCAGAAGAATAAGGCTTGAGTTCAAAGGAAGCATAGAATCTGGGTCGTCCTGCTCTTCAAGTTTGTATAAGTCGGTGCTTGAAAGTTGGCGCCTTAAGGGCTGCCATATTTGGGCTCTCAGAGTTGGAGATTTTGAGAGAGTATTGTATTGATGGAGGAAGATTGCTGCGCCACGCAACTCATCTATGGAGATGGTGAGTTTAATGCTGATGGGCTCGACAGGTTCGTCAAGGAAGTGAAGCTTGCTGAGTGTGGAGTCTCCTATGGTGTTGTTGCCGTCGTGGGTCCTCAGAGCAGCGGTAATTAAAATGAAGCTTTTTTACTTTAATCAATTTAATTGATTGAGCTTGAGCAATATAGGGTAATTAATTGCTATAAAATCACAGGGAAGAGCAGTTTACAGAACCATTTGTTCAACACTAAGTTTAGGGAGATGAATGCAAACAGTGTAAGGTTAGTTTCTGAGCTTTTCAGGTGATCATATACTCAATTTGCTTTTTTGTTTTTTTTTGTTTTTAGAATAGGGGCTATATATGTGTGTATCTATTTATTTCAGGAGCCAAACTACGAAGGGTATATGGATAGCCAAGTGTGTTGGCATTGAGCCTTGCACGATTGCCATGGATTTGGAGGGTACTGATGGCAGGGAGAGAGGCCAGGTAATCAGCTTTTTGTTAAAACCCCTTTTTTTTAAAATCAGATTTAATCGCTCTTCGTGCTTCCTGCAATTATATTCTTTTCCAGGATGATACTGCATTCGAGAAGCAAAGCGCCCTATTTGCCCTGGCAGTTTCGGACATTGTGCTGATAAATATGTAAGCATGTTGTTTGGTTATCTTGGAATTACCTGGCTAGTAGCCTACCTTACCTTGCATAGTTTGTTTTAGCAAGACAAAGTTGGTTTGAAATTGGTTTTCAACATCTATAATCCTTAGAAAGAAGCTTTTGATATCATTTCTTTCTTATGAAGTGTTTAATTAGGACTTTGCCTTTCATGAAAACAGCAAAGGCTATTCAAATTATGCACTCATAATTAATGCTCCTCAACCACAGCTGATGAGGCAAGAAATGTTCAAAAGGTGCGCTTTCTAAAATATACATTAAATCATATATATCAATCATATGCATGCTAGTTCATAGTTCTATTGACTAATTTTCAATAAGCTTTAACATAAAATACATATTAAATGCAATCGAAAAACACATAGTATCCGCACAAGTTGGCCCGGACACCTCATGGTACTTATGAAAAAAAAAAATACACATAGTATCAAAATGAAAATATACTCATAATTGAAAGTCTACCTATTTTAGAGGTATGCTTCAGGCGACTATAACTAGCTCCCTTTGTTACATGCCACATGGTGATAGAATTTCAAGAACATTTAAAATCAATAAAAATCACTCTTTTCTCGTTTTACCCTCCCACACAATTAATGCATGAATTTTCTCACCTACTTCTGCCCTTTCATTTCTCTACTTGTTTAAAACTCGTATTATACACGTATGTATATATTTGTTCATAATACTTCTATTTTCCGTACATGTCTTAAAGACTCGGTAAAATATAAGTTTTTTTTTAAAAAGCAAATGTATACACGTACATACGTATTTTTCACGTTTAATATATGTGTTTTTTTTATTACAAATTTTTGGATAATACATAAAAAAATTCACATATTATACTCGTATTTTACACATATGTTGGGTGAAAATAATATAGATTAAAAGTTTTAAATATATTATAGTGGCCGAACTTTTCAGTTGTATTTTGCCAAAATTTTGCCGAATAAAAAACAAGTATGTATTTTATTCGTACTTTTCCGGTTCTATATTTTACTAACTAGGTTATCCACCCCAATGAACAAAAATCCAGCATCGATCCCATCTTCTTTCTCAGATTTCATCTTCTAGAAATTGATTCTTTTACTAGGCAAATAATAAAACAGGGAATCCACCCCTTTTGGTAACACTGTTGGCACATGCACTACAAAAAATAATAATAATGTGGCAATAGTCACTATTATTTGGTGACATTTAGTTACCAAAAAGGCCATTTTCACCAAATGCCACTTATTTTTTGTAATGTCGATTTGTTTTTTTTTTAAAATAAAAAGTTCTATGGTTGTGTTGGAGTTTTTGCCCCCTGGTTCAGAAAAGAAGATCTATGTTTGGTTGAGGCGAAAAATAGTGAAAAACAAATTCTGATTAAGCAAAACCCAGTTTTAATCTTTTCATTTTCCGATTGTTTTGTAACGCCCCGACCCCAAATTTCCCCGAATTTAACCCTTATTTAATTATTTAATTATTTAAGGGTATTTTAGTCACATTTTTAACCGAAGAGAGTTTGGGACCGTGACTGGTATTTTTGGATAGGTCGTACTGAGACGAGTTCATAGACACGTAGTGGGCTCGAATCGGAGTTGTAACGAGAGAGATATGGTCAAAAGAAACCCAGTGGCACAACCGTAAATATTTCGAAATGGGATTTTTTATAAAAAATCTGGTTTTTCTCTCTCTCTCTCTCTCTCTCTCTCCCACGATCTCTCTCTCTCTCCGTCAGCTCTCTCTCTCTCTCTCCTTGTATCTCCGGCCACCGGCCGCGGCTGCGGTCGGGACCGGTGCCAAAAGAACCGGCTCGGCCTCGGCGTCACGACCCAGCCCTCCCCCGAGATCGGCCGCCGCTCCAGCCGCCGGAAAACGGCGATTTTCGCCCGAATGTCGCCCGAACTTCGCCGCCGCCGATCTCCCTCCTCCGGCCGCCATTTCTGGCGATCAAGGTATGAAAATTCATCCTCTCTGTATGCTCTAGCTGATGGTTGGGTAGGAATTGATCGATTCGTAGCGTAGGCAATTCGATTTTCGAATTGAAAATCGGCCGAACTTCGGCCGCCGTGTTTGGCCATTTCCGGCCACTTTTTGGGGGTTGCCCAAGAACAAAAGTGACTCTAAATGGGGTGTTTTACCTAGGGTAGGAGTTTGGAGTCTCGGTTCCAAGATTTTCCGGCGAAGTTTTATCGCTTTGGACACCCGGTCTGCCCGCGCGTGTGGCGGCGCGTGGGCGAGGGTGGTGGCGTGTCTCTGTCCAGTTTTGAGGTCCTCGTGCCGTCCCGAGCGCGTAGGATTTCGCGGATCTCAATTCGGACGTCGTTTGACTATCGAACGGATATCGCCTATTGGGCGTTATCCGGGTTCGATAGGTTGGGACCGTTGGATGGCCCCGAAAATATTATATGTTAAACTAGGTATTTCTAGGATCGTGTAGGAATTCACGGATCGTGAATCGGGGCCCCGGATGTCCCGATTTAATATTTTAAAGTTTATATTTTATATTAACCGTTAGATCGTGCGATCGTGAGCGATCCGACCGTCCGATCTGAACCAAATTGGTAGGACAAGTGTCCTATAATTTACAGAACCCATAGGAACTTTCGGATCGGAGTTTGGAGGTCGTGGTCCCCGTGGGCCCGTTTGACCAGGGTTAGGGTAGTTTGACCCTTGGTTGACCGTGAGTCTCCTGGAGTAATCTCTCCTTTCCAAGGAAGATTATCGGGACTAGACTAATGTGGAGGGTTATACAAGTCTAGAATGTCAGTTCGGAGTGCTATGCGCGCTACCTTAGGTACCTCCCCAGATTTTGGGATTTACTATAAGCACCACCAAGTGAAAGTCAGGTCTCGCGTGGCGTAGGTTATCCGGCGTTGAGACAGACCCCATACGTGGCGTTGGTTGTACCGGCGTATGGGGGAATATTGTGATATTGTGTTGAGGTCGCACGTGGCGTAGGTTATCCGGCGTGTCGACAGGCCCCATACGTGGCGTTGGTTGTACCGTCGTATGGGGAGATTTATGATATAATGTTGAGGTCCCGCGTGGCGTAGGTTATCCGGCGTTGGGACAGGCCCCATACGTGGCGTTGGTTGTACCGGCGTATGGGGAGTTATGTGATATGACGTGTAGGTCTCACGTGGCGTAGGTTATCCGGCGTTGAGACAGACCCCATACGTGGCGTTGGTTGTATCGGCGTATGGGGAGATATGTGATAGTATGGCATGGTCGCATGTGGCGTAGGTTATCCGGCGTGTTGACAGACCCCATACGTGGCGTTGGTTGTACCGGCGTATGGGGAGATTATGTGGAATACAGAGAAATGAATTGAGGTATTGCCTATATGTGGAATTGGGTTTTATGGAAGAACTACGTGTGGCTTGATCCCTCGAGGAGGGTACGTAGGCAGCCTAAGGTTGTTAGGTGCAGCCGCAGACTAAATATTAGTCATAAATTTATATTTGAATTTATTGTTGCCTTGTTCGAGACATGAATTGTTTTGTTAGTGTGTTTGGTAGTTTGTTGAGAATTATTGGAAGGCCGAAGGCCATTTATGTAAACTGCATGAAATTATATTGTGCATGCTGCCAGTTGGGGATTTTAAATGTGTTTTTATGCAGGTAGAAATTTTGGGAAATGTCCAATTTATAGGGGAGACTCTGCCGAATTTTCGGCAGAAAGTCCCGGTCTTTAGTGATGAGCCCGACATCAGGGTGATGTCAGGAAATTCAAAGGGTTCGTCCCGGGTTTTAGAAAAATTCGGGGCGGGTCCTTTCAGTTTTTTCCTTAAGCAATTACTAACTTTCATTGTTAAAAAGAACAGAGGCTAAAGAGAAAGAGGGTGGAGAATTTTATGGGTTCAGAAGGAGAGAGTTGTGCACAATATTTACTTGGGTTGGGTGTTCAACCTGGAGCAATTGGTTCTGGATTTTTGGCTCTTGAAGAAGAGAAAGAAAGAGAAGAGCGTGGAGAGAGAGAAATGGAGAAAGGAGAAAAGACAAACCTTTACTTGAAACATGACTTTTTATTGGGAAATCATGTTAATACAATTGCACATGTACATGGAATTTGAAATTAATTTAAGATATTGATTCGAGATTGGATTATATATATAGGTCTCTTGACGAGCAAGACAAACCTTTTCTTGAAACATTTTTTCAGGTACTCTAGAAACATGTCTATATCTCTACTGTCTATCCAGCATTGAATGTTGGTTATTGAAACTCTGGTTTCGAATGTCTATAGGTCATGATGAGCTTTGGCATCCCCCGTAAAACGATGTTTATGTTCGTTATACATGATAATTCAAAGGTCTGGGGCATACTTTTTGAGCTTATTTACGGATTAAGTTTATAATTTTCTTGTTTCATATTAACTTTTCCTTGTTTGTGGGTGTTTGTACTTTAGACCCCGTTTCAACATTGGCACCCTGGTTTGAGGAAATTTATACTGAATGTATTATTCAGTAAAGCGCTAGAGGAAGTAATTTTGTCTTCAGCACTATGTTGTTTTTATACCTTAGTTGTTTTCTTCGTATCTCTCAGATATTGTAAATTCTGCAGATATGGAATGGAGTTCCGAAGCCCCAAGCCTATAAAAGCACCCGCTTCAGTGATTTCTTTAGTGTGAGATCTCTTATATCCTTCTCTACTCTCTGACAGCTTGTGTTCTTTTTAATGTAGTCTTCATTAAAGCTGATTGTCATTGATAACAACATTCTTGGACGTGAAGGAAGAAGTAGTTGTTATGTCTAGTTATGAAGAGAAGGAGAAGTTTAAGGAGGAGGTAAACTCTTTACTATCAGAAGGATTGTATATGTATATTAATAATATATGAAGAATTTCTTGACGTCCTTAGTATCAAGGGAAACATTTCTTATATTTCCTAAGTAAATTAATTCATTGTAAAAGTTTACTATGATACTTACGGGTTATGGCCTGTATCATGCAGGTTGCTCAACTGAGGCAGCGGTTTTCCCATTCTATTTCTCCAGGAGGGTTTGCTGGTGGTGATAGAAGGGGTGTTGTCCCTGCCTCAGGATTTTCCTTTAGTGCACAACAGATTTGGAAAGTAATCAAAGACAACAAGGACCTGGATCTTCATGCTCACAAGGTTTCTTAGTTTCTTTTCTTTCCGTTTAGAAAATAATTTGTGGTCTTCACTTCTCATATGCATAGAACATATACTGTTAATGATTTCATTAGGTTATGGTTGCCACTGTTCGGTGTGAAGAGATTGCCAACCAGAAATTTAATCAATTGATCAATGATGGGGTAGGTACTCATTTATCTCCATTTTTGGGATGTTTATAAGTATAATATGATCAAGAAGGTTTTATTGGTCATTCCTTGGATGAACATGATTTAGGGTTGGTTGGCATTGAAAGAAGCTGTCCAAACTGGTCCTGTACAAGGTTTTGGTAAAAGGCTTAGCTCCATTGTAGGCACCTATCTTTCTGAGTAAGTTCCACTCTGGTTTAAATATGTTAGTTTAAAATTCCAAAGGTGAACTACCTGTGTTTGTAATTTTCGTATAATTAAATGAAAGGAAAGGGATTTGGTGGAACATCTAAGTAGGATAAGAATCATTATGAACTCATTGTATCGTCCATAATAAGGGAGATGTTGAATTAGTGTATGTCCATTTTATGCTTCTAATATGAATAAGATGATATTAGAGACCATGTATCTATAATTACCAGAGTTATAGTAGTTTTACAGTGTCTGTTGAATTGACCACTTATTCAAATAGGTTTCAATTCACTTTTCACATGCCACGAAGTCTGTCCACTATGTTTTGTCTAACCAGTAAATCTAGCAAGTAGTGTTTCCGTGTTAACAGATTCTGAAACGTGTATGTGTCTACTTATTTGTGTGTGCGCTTTCTATATATTGAAGTTTTTGTTGTTAGTCTTGTATCGGCTTGTATTGTTTCTAGTTCTGACTTTATTTGAATGATTGATCTTGCTTGTGCATCATAGATATGACATAGAGGCCATCTACTTTGACGAAGGTGCAAGGAACTCAAAACGACAACTGTTGGAGTCAAAAGCGTTGGATGTATGGCTACTCTCTTTGTCTCTCTAATTTAACAGAGATTTTAGTTAGGTTTTCAGTTTCTTACACAATCCTTGGTAATATGGAGGTCGTGAGTAGTAATGGTTTTTCAGTTTTAGAAGCCTCCAAATTATTTTCAATACCACATTACTCACTTGGTTCCCGGGCCCCCTATCTCAAAAGGAGGGGCATGATAATGAAGTGGATTGACAGCCTAAACTTTCTCCCTCAGGTAGCCCCATCAAAAAGCCTAACAACATCATTACTGAAGCATGACTCCTTCTAATTAGTTACCAAAAGCTTAGATTGACAAAACTCACTATGAGACATTGAATGGACAAATGGAGTTTCCTTTTTATGTAATACTTGAAAGTAGCATTGCCTGATGTTTATAGTTCAGATTGTCTTTAAACCTGAACTTATTAAAGGGTGGCTTGGATTTGATGTGGTGGGTTATGAGAATTCACAACGGCCACCGATGTCAGTTATCATGCCTATTTTAGTTTAAATCTCGCTTTGCTCTTAATTTTCCAGTTTGTTTACCCTACGTACACAACCATGTTGGGACATGTACGTTCTAAAGCGCTTGAAGATTTTAAAGTGAGGTTGGAAGAATCGTTAAACAAAAGAGAAGGATTTACTTCATCTGTTCGTACCTGTACTCAGTCTTCCATGCTTGAGTTTGACGAAGGATGTGCAGGTAATTAACATGTTTGTCCACCAAACAACATTTGTTATTAGTATTGCTTAACATGTTTCTTTCAGATGCGGCCATACAACAAGCTAATTGGGATTCTTCAAGAGTTCGCAAAAAACTTCAACGTGATATAGATGCATATGCATCATCCGTTTGTAGTGCAAAGTTGTCAAAATTGAATGGCAACTATGAGGTAATGTTATGATAATCTATTATATTCTTGGTTATTATATGTCTTAGAATACTTTTAAAGTTATGTTGATAATCCATTGTTACTCAAATTTCTTAACAAAAATAACCTTTAATTTTTCAGACACAACTGTCTGCATCTTTAACGGGACCAGTAGAAGCTCTACTTGAAACTGGTGGCAAAGACACTTGGGCTTCAATAAGAAAACTTCTTAATCATGAAACTGAATTTACAATATCAAAGTTTTCAGCTGCAGTTGCCGATTTTGTGTTGGACAAAGAAACAATTGCCCAACTGTTACAACATTTAAGGGATTACTCAAGGAATGTGGTGGAGAAAATTGCAAGAGAAGAGGCTACAAAAATTATGATCCACATGAAGGATCGGTAGAGGACTTATTGTCAATTTATTTTCTCTTCTTTTTTCATTATCATTTTGGTTGCTTATCATTTATGTTAACATTTCTCAGGTTTTTCACAGTCTTCAATTATAACAGTGATTCAATGCCTCGGGTTTGGACAGAGAAAGTAGACATTAGAAGTATTACGAAGGATGCTCGCTCTGCGGTAATCATTGGGAACTTTTATGGAAGAATATTATCTGTCTCTTTGTGTTAAAGTAGAATTTCAGTGTCTTTTATTATATATTTCTTGCAGTCTATGAAGCTTTTGGCCGTCATGGCTGCTATCCGCTTGGATGAGAAGCCAGATAATATTGAAAAAGTTTTATTTTCTACTCTGATGGATGGAATTGTTAGTGTTTCATCTTCACAAGATAGGAGAATAGGAGCTTCTGCAGACCCTCTTGCCTCAAGCACTTGGGAAGAGGTACCATTTAATGGGTTTTGGTTCATCTGTATACGTTTTCTATCATCAAACTGGTTTCTTATTAAAGATTAACTCTGAACTAGGTTTCTTTAGAGAATACCTTAATTACTCCAGTGCAGTGCAAGTCCTTGTGGGTAGAGTTCAAAATAGAGACCGAGTATAGTGTCATTGAAGCTATTTCAGTGCAGGTATATTTTATAACTTCTCTTACCTTACGCTTAACTTCAGTAGTTTAATAGTTTCATTATTATTTAAGCACTGCTGCATCAAGAATAAATGGATTTTATGTTTCCTAAAACTTTTGTATGGATTTGAATTATGGAGATCTAACTAGTAGAAACTTTGAAATATGATGTGTGCATTGTGTATGACATTTGGTATGGAGTTCTTATCCATGCAGATTGGATTTGGTTTAGTAGTGAAAAGAGAAACATTGTATATTTGAAGTTCCGGAAATTATTGAAACACTTAATATTGAACAATGAGCTAACTCTTGATTTGGTAACGGCAAGTTTATGTATTCTTGTTTTTCTACAAAGAAAACCCGGCATCCTAACATTTTCAACCTATCTTTATGTTTAGAAGCTCAATCCAATCCTGCAAATGTAATGTATATGATGCTGTTTGCTTTTGTATTCTTAGGAGGCTTACAAGCGAAGTAACAACTGGTTGCCTCCTCCGTGGGCTATTATGGTGATGGTCGTTCATGGTTTCAACCAATTTATGCTTCTTTTAAAGTAATTATGGCCGTTCGGAGTACTAAGTTTGTGCACATTGTTAATTATTTGGAATTCCCAACTTGCTTGTATATACTGTTCCTTTTCTCTTCAAATGAAACAGTGGTCATATTTGTTGCATCTTTTTTTAGAATAAACGGAAGTTTTTTTTATTGACAAACAAACAAAAGTATAAATAACGTTGTTTCTAATACGGGTAAATCTTGTGGAGTCACCAAAACACATCAACATGTTTAATTGATCTAGAGAGAATCAGGGACAACCCAAAGATGACTAAAATCCCCGATTAAGCAACTAGAAGGACATGTATTCAAACTTGCAATCCAGATGAGCCGTGCAACCACATCAACAAAAAATTTGTATCGAAAGCCAAAGCAAAATAGAAATAAAACAAACTAAAGATAAGACAAACCACAAAAAAATTTTAAAGAGTTCATGAGAATTATTAGACTTGAACAAATGAAAGAGTAGCGCTTCACATCCTCCATAGCAGCCCAAAGAGAGACAAAGGGCCATAACGGCTATCGCAAACTTGACACAACCTGACATCTTCCTTATATGTGTTTGGTCAAAAGATGATGACTATTTCATAATGACAACATCGTTTCAAGGCGATTGCTTCCGCATCACAAAACAAAAGAACAATGAAGGTGGGGAATGGAGGGAAGGAGAAGAAAGGGGATGAGGAGATAAAACATGCACCTAGGTGTACATACATGGTACATTAAGGCATAGCTTGCACAACATGTACGGGTCACTCTCTCGTTTTCTTGCGAGGAGAGCGAATAGGTGGTTAGGATTACTTGGATCTGCAGCAAACAATAATACTCATCAAAAGAACAGATTATCTTCAAGCAAGAAGTTTTACTTACTTAGAAGAATAAGAAGGCTTGAGTTCAAAGGAAGCATAGAATATGGGTCGTCCTGCTACCAACAAGACTTCATGTGGCTGTAAACAAATAAACCAAGAACAAAATTTGAAAAGCCTTTTTTTTAGAAGCATAAAAAAGTAAAATGTACACTTCCCTCCCATGACATAATTTCCAATTTCGAGAGGATTAACTAAGCGGTTTGAGTTGCATTCATGTAAAAATACCATCTAAATTAATTTAATAAAGACTAACCATCCTTCTTTTTAAATTCTTATATTAAAATTAAAATTTATTTTTTCCCATAATTGCTTAAGCAGACTTGGCATATTAAATTAGATAGCTAGCATTATTCAACATGTCAAAACTTTTATTTATTAAATTC
This sequence comes from Prunus dulcis, assembly GCF_902201215.1. Lineage (NCBI taxonomy): Eukaryota > Viridiplantae > Streptophyta > Magnoliopsida > Rosales > Rosaceae > Prunus > Prunus dulcis. Next base: position 5,930,041 of record NC_047653.1, on the reverse strand, counting down.
GTTTAATCATGTATGCATCAGCAGTACCTTTCCACAAAAGTAATTCCTTTGTTTTACTACCAAATTAAAAATACTAATATGAACATCCATGCTCGACCCAAAAAAAAAAGTTTAAAATAAAAAATAGTTATATTAATTATAAGGTAGTAGAGAGAGAGAGAGAGAGAGAGGAGTTAGGTGGCGAATCCTAACCCCAGGTCCTCTGTCTACATTTTTTTTCATTTACTCAGTTTATTTGCTCTTCAAGCAAGAAGCTTTACTTACTCATAAGAATAATGCTTGAGTTTCAAAGGAAGCATAGAATCTGGGTCGTCCTGCTCTTCAAGTTTGTATAAGTCGGTGCTTGAAAGTTGGAGCCTTGAAGGCTGCCATATTTGGGCTCTCAGAGTTGGAGATTTTGAGAGAGTATTGTATTTATGGAGGAAGATTGCTGCGCCACGCAACTCATCTATGGAGATGGTAAGTTTAATGCTGATGGGCTCGACAGGTTCGTCAAGGAAGTGAAGCTTGCTGAGTGTGGACTCTCCTATGGTGTTGTAGCTATCGTGGGTCCTCAGAGCAGCGGTAATTAAAATGAAGCTTTTTTACTTTAATCAATTTAATTGATTGAGCTTGAGCAATATGGCGCAATTAATTGCCTATGAAATCACAGGGAAGAGCGCTTTACAGAACCATCTGTTCACTACTCAATTTAAAAACAGTAGAAGGTTAGTTTCTGAGCTTTTCAGTTGATCATATACTCAATTTGCCTTTTTTGTTTTTAGAATAGGGGCTATATATGTGTGTCTCTATTTACTTCAGGAGCCAAACTACGAAGGGTATATGGATAGCCAAGTGTGTTGGGATTGAGCCTTGCACGATTGCCATGGATTTGGAGGGTACTGATGGCAGGGAGAGAGGCCAGGTAATCAGCTTTTCATTAAAACCCCATTTTTAAAAATCAGATTTAATCGCTCTTTGTGCTTCCTGCAATTATATTATCTTCCAGGATGGTACATTCAAGAAGCAAAGCACCCTATTTGCTCTGGCAGTTTCAGACATTGTGCTGATAAATATGTAAGCTTACTACTTGCGTAGTTTGTTTTAGCAAGACAAAGTTGGTTTGAAATTGGTTTTCAACATCTATAATCCTTGGAAAGAAGCTTTTGATATCATTATTGCTTATTGAGTGTTTAATTAGGACTTTGCCTTTCATGAATACAGCAAAGGCTATTCAGTTTATGCAGACAGAATGCTTGAAAAGAGGCTGCCGTGGCAGGAATTGTTAAAATGGTGGGCTAGCTAAAATATACATTAAATCATATCAATCATATCATATGCATGCTTGTTCATAGCTCTACTAACTAATTTTCAATAAGCTTTAACATAAAATACATATTAAATGCAATCGAAAATATACTCATAATTGAAAGTGTAACTATGTTAGAGGTATGCTTCATGAGACTATAACTAGCTCCCTTTGTTGCATGCCACGTGGGGATAGAATTTCAAGAACATATAAAATCAACAAAAATAATTATTTTCCCATTTTACCCTCTCACACAATTAATGCATGGATTTTCTCACCTACTTCTGCCCTTTCATTTCGCTTCTCTTTTAATACTTGTATCACTTCCGTATATATATTTTCATAATACTCCTGTTTCCCGTACATGTCTTAATGACTCGGTAAAATACACATTTATTTTAAAAGCAAATGTACAATACATGTATATACATATTTTTCACTTTAATACACTTGTTTTTACAAAATTTTGAATAATACAGACAAAATTCATGTATAATACCCATATTTTTCACATATTATTGAATACAAATAATATATATTAAAAGCTTTAAATAAATTATATTAAAATATTATATAGTGGACGAACTTTACAGTTGTATCTTGCGAAAATTTTACCGAATAAAACACGTGTGTATGTTATTCTTACTTTTCTCATTCCGTATTTTACTAACTAGGCTATCCACCACAAGAACAAAAATCCAGCATCGATCCCATCTTCTTTCTCAGATTCCATCTTCTAGAAATTGATTCTTCTGCCAACAAATAATAAAACAGGGAATCCACCCCTTTTGGTAACTGTTGGCGCTCGATTTGTTTTTTCATAAATAATAAGTTATATGGTTGTGTTGGAGTTTTTGCCCCTGGTTCAAGAAAAAAAACGAATAAAAAAAGATCTATGTTTGGTTGAGAAGAAAAATAATGAAAAAAAAAAATTCTGATTAAGCAAAACCCAGTTTTAATCTTTTCATTTTCCGATTGTTTTTTCCTTGAGCAATTACCAACTTTCACTGTTAAAAAAAACAGAGGCTAAAGAGAGAGAGGGTGGAGATAGAAAAAGGTTTAGGAATTTTATGGGTTTAGAAGGAGAGAGTTGTGCTCAATATTTTCTTGGATTGGGTTTTCGATCTGGAGCAATTGGTTCTGGATTTTTGGCTCTCGAAGAAGAGAAAGAAAGAGAACAGCGTGGTGAGAGAGAAAAGGAGAAAGGAAAAAGACAAACCTTTACTTGAAACATGACTTTTTATCAGGAAATCAAGTCAATATGATATTACACGTATACATGTATTTTGAAATTAATTTAAGATATTAATTGGAGATTTGGATTATATATGTATATATAGGTCTCTTGACGGGCAAGACAAACCTTTTCTTGAAACATTTTTTCAGGTACTCTAGAACCATGTCTATATCTCTACTGTCTATCCAGCATTGAATGTCGGTTATTGAAATTCTGGTTTCGAATTTATACAGGTTGTGATGAGCTTTGGCATCCCCCGTAAAACGACGTTACTGTTTGTAATACACGATAATTCAAAGGTCTGGGGCATACTTTTTGAGCTTATTAACGGATTATGTTGTCCTCTATAATTTTCTTATTCCATATTAAATTTTCCTTGTTTGTGGGTGTTTGTACTTTAGACCCCGTTTCAACATTGGCACCCTGGTTCGAGGAAATCTATACTGAATGTATTATTCGGTAAAGCGCTAGAGGAGGTAATTTTGTCTTCAGCACTATGTTGTTTTTATACCTTAGTTGTTCTCTTCGTATATCTCATATATTGTTAATTCTGCAGATATGGAATGGAGTTCTGAAGCTCCAAGCCCATAAAAGTACCCGCTTCAGTGATTTCTTTAGTGTGAGATCTCTTATATCCTTCTCTACTCTCTGACAGCTTGTGTTCTTTTTAATGTCTTCATTAGAGCTTGTGTTCTTATTGACATTGATAACAACATTCTTTGACGTGAAGGAAGAAGTAGTTGTTATGTCTAGTTATGAAGAGAAGGAGAAGTTTAAGGAGGAGGTAACCTCTCTACTATCAGAAGGGTTGTATATGTTTATTCATTCACGCGTGTGGTAGCATCCACTGCAGGGTTGTATAGACGTCCTTCCTATCAGAGAAAACACAGTTCTTATATTTCCTAAGTAAATCCATTCATTGTAAAAGTTTACTATGATACTTACGGGTTATGTCCCGTATCCTGCAGGTTGCTCAACTGAGGCTGCGGTTGTCCCATTCTATTTCTCCAGGTGGGTTTGCTGGTGATAGAAGGGGTCTTGTCCCTGCCTCAGGATTTTCCTTTAGTGCACAACAGATTTGGAAAGTAATCAAAGAGAACAAGGACCTGGATCTTCCCGCTCACAAGGTTAATTTCTTAGTTTCTTTTCTTTCCGTTAGAAAATAATTTGTGGTCTTCACTTAACATATACTGTTGATGATTTAATTAGGTTATGGTTGCCACTGTTCGGTGTGAAGAGATTGCAAACCAGATATTCAATCAATTGATATATGATAAGGTATGTACTCATTTATCTCCATTTTTGAGATGCTTGTATAATATCAGGAAGGTTTTATTGGTCATTTCTTGGATGAACATGAATTAGGGTTGGTTGGCATTGGAAGAAGCTGTCCAAACTGGTCCTGTACAAGGTTTTGGTAAAAGGCTCAGCTCCATTCTAGGCACCTATCTTTCTAAGTAAGTTTCACCCTTGTTTAAATATGTTAATTTAAAATTCCAAAGGTGAACTGTCTGTGTTTGTGATATTCTTATAATTAAATGATGAAAGGAGAGGGATTTGTTAGAACATCTAAGTAGGAGAAGAAACACGCTATGTATCCTTTATTTTCTCTTTAGACGGAATTTATGTACTCTACACCACTTTTGTTTTTAACTTATGAAATATATTGCTCTTCATTTGTTTCATTGTAAATTGGTGGCATAAGATGTGAGGAAGTGCGTACACTAATAATATGCTTTAAAATTCTTTTTTCCCCCTCTAGTTGTAGTAGTTTCAGGTGATCTGATTGTTTCTCTCTCTCTCTCTCTCTCTCTCTCTCTCTCTCTCTCTCTAAAGTAGTCATTCCACACTTTTTATATCGTTGTGCCTACTACAAGAAAAAACTTGTTTTTGCTACCAAATGTTTGGCCACCAACACAACTTTGGTCACCCAATAGGGTTATTAGCGAGGAACTTCTGTGATTTCGTGCCAAAAATTTTGTCAGATTTAGGCATGGGTTAAGAATTCAACCAACAGATTGGTGACAAAATCTTTTTGAAGGGCGTCGAAAGGATTTGGTCGCTTAAAGGTGTTTGCGACGAAAATCAATTTTCCTCGCCTGTTACTTTCGGCCATGAGTCTTCAGTGACAGCCTGGCGATGAAATGTGTTGGTCGCCAAAAGGTTTTTTTCTTTCTTGTTTGTTCTAATTAACCAAACATATATCCTTATGTAAGAGGAAATATTTTTGCTCACCACTTTAACCCAAGGTATATACTAAGCACCCTTCTTAATACTTGATATGTGTCCTTAAGTATAACAATGGTTGACTTTTACTTTGATTTATGTAATCATGGTTATGCTTATAGACACGTGTCAAGTGTTGAGAAGGGTGGTGATTATACACCTTGCGTTAAAGTGGTGAGAAAAAATACTCCCTATGTAAGGGTTCCTTTTTTTGTATTCCTCCAGGTGGAAATAATTATGTCAAAAAATAAAACTTTATCCACTCAAAGTTCTCAGGAACCATACTAAACACGGGGACTAGGGATTAATACTTATGGCCCGATCGACACTCTTCCTTGCCAAAGTAGGAACAAAATCATTTATTATCCATATAAACTGCTTTCAAATAATCCTTTTATCTGAATTTTTTTTTTTTTGGGTCATGCTTTTTGTCTGTAGTTTTGGGTAGTAAGTTAAAATGAAATCATTGTACTGTATATAATAGTCGAAATGTTGAATTAGTGTATTTCTGTTTTATACTTCTGAAATATCAATATCAGATCCTATTAGAGCCCATATATCTACTATTACCTTATAGTTATAGTAGTTTTACATTGTCAATTGGATTGACCACATATTCAAATAGGTTTGAATGCATTTTTCATATGTTACCTAGCAAGCACCAAGCAGCGTTGCCGAGGTGACAGATTATTAAACGTGTATGTGTCTGCTATTATTTGAGTGTGCGTTTTCTATGCATTGGAAGTTTTATTGTTAATGTTGTATGGGCTTTTGTGCTTTCTAGTTCTGACCTTATTTTGTATGTCTTGATCTTGCTTGTGCATCATAGATATGACATAGAGGCCATCTACTTTGACGGAGGTGCAAGGAACTCAAAACGACAACTTTTGGAGTCAAAAATGTTGGATGTATGGCTACTCTCTTCGTCTCTCTAATTTAACAGAGATTTTAGTTAGGTTTTCAGTTGGTTAGACAATCCTTGGAAATAAGGAGGTCGAGACTAGTAGTGGTTTTTAAGTTTTAGAAGCCTCCAAATTATTTTCAATACCACATTACTCGTGTCCCTAATCTCAAAATGAAGGGCATGATAATTAAGCCTGAACTTTCTCCCTCAGGCCCCCTATCAAAAAGTTCTATAATGTGCACCAAAACATCATTCCCGAAGCACGACTCCATGTAATTAGTTACCAAAACCTGAAAGAGACAAAGATCACTCTGAGAAACTGAATTGACAAGTGGAGCTTGCTTGTTATGCAATAATCGAAAGTAGCATTGCCTGATCTTTATAGTTCATTTTGTCTTTAGACCCAACTGATTAAACAGTGGGTTGGATTCGGTGAGCTTGATTTGAGGATTCATAGCAGCGCCACGTACTGATGCAAATTATCATACTTCTAATCTCGCTTTGCTCTTAATTTTCCAGTTTGTTTACCGTGCATACACGACCATGTTGGGACATGTACGTTCCAAAGCGCTTGAAGCTTTTAAAGTGAGGCTGGAGCAATCATTAAACAAAGGAAGAGGATTTGCTACATATGCTCGTATCTGTACTCACTCTTCCATGCTTGAGTTTGACAAAGGATGTGCAGGTAATTAACACGCTTGTCCACCAAACAGAACCTTTGTTTATTTGTACTACTTAACATGTTTCTCCTTTCAGATGCTTCCGTAATACAAGCTAATTGGGATGCTTCAAGAGTTCGCGAAAAACTTCAACGTGATATAGATGCACATGCATCATCCGTTTGTAGTGCAAAGTTGTCAGAATTGAATGTCAACTATGAGGTAATGTTACGATAATCTATTAAAATCTTGGTTATTATATGACTGAGAATACTTTTAAAGTCAAGTCGATAATTTGTTGTCGCTCAAATTTCTCAACGAAAATAACTTTTAAATTTTCAGCAACAACTGTCTGCATCTTTAACTGGACCAGTAAAGACTCTACTTGAAACTGGTGGAAAAGACACTTGGGCTTCAATAAGAAAACTTCTTAATCGTGAAACTGTAGTTGCTATATCAGAGTTTTCAACTGTAGTTGCCGATTTTGAGTTGGACGAAGCAACAATTGCCGAAATGTTGCAACATTTAAGGGATTACTCAAGGAATGTGGTGGAGAAAAAAGCAAGGGAAGAGGCAACGAAAATTATGATCCACATGAAGGATCGGTAAAGGACTTGTTGTCAATATATTTTCGCTTCTTTTTTCGTTGTCATTTTGATTGCTTATCATTTCTGTTAAAATGTCTCAGGTTTTCCACAGTCTTCAATTATGACAGCGATTCAACGCTTCGGGTTTGGACTGGTAAAGAAGACATTACAAGTATTACCAAGGATGCTCGCTCTGCGGTAATCATTGGGAACTTTTATGGAAGAATAGTTATCTGTCCGTTTGTGTTAACGTTTTACTTTAGTTTATTTGATTCTATCTTTCTTGCAGTCTATGAAGCTTTTGTCCGTCATGGCTGCCATCCGCTTGGATGAGAAGCCAGATCATATTGAAAAAGTTCTCTTTTCCTCTCTAATGGAAGGAGCTGGTACTGTTTCATCTTCACAAGATAGGGAAATCGGAGCCTCTGTAGACCCTCTCGCCTCAAGCAATTGGGAAGAGGTACCATTTAATGTGTTTTGCGTTATCTGTAAACTTTTTATCTGATCAAACTGGTTCCTTATTAAAGGTTAATTTGAACTAGGTTTCTTCAAAGAATACCTTAATTACACCAGTGCAGTGCCAGTCCTTGTGGAGACAGTTCATAGCGGAGACTGAGAATAGTGTCACTCAAGCTATTTCAGCACATGTACGTTTTATAACTTCTCTTACCTTACGCTTAACTTCAGTATGTTTTCATTTTCATTTAAGCAGTGCTCCTTCAAGAATAAATGGATTTTGTTTTTCCTAAAACTCTTGCATGGATATAAATTTTGGAGATATGAAATATTGGTGTATTTTCTTGCAAATGCAACGGCAACTAGTAGTGTAAACTTGGGAATAGGTTGTTTGCATTGTGTATGACATTTGGGATGGAGTTCTTATTGATGTAGATTGGATTTGGTTGGTAGTGAAAATAAAAGAAACTTCGTTTATATATGAGGTTATGGAACATATGGAAACACTTACGGCTCATTTGGAACTGCTTCTCTATGCTCATAAGCGCTTTAAAAAAAAAAAAAATATCCAAGTGCTTCTTGGAAAAGCACTTAAAGAACTTCCAAAATTTTTGCCAACCACTGTCAGAAGCGCTTTTAGCCTTTCTAGATGCATTCCCACATAAGTCCTTAATATTGACAAATGAGCTAAGTCTTGTCTGGTGTTTTTCCTTCTAAATGAAAATTGATTATTTTTTAACTATATATTTTTTTTTCATGGTATTTTTCACTAGAATATGTATTTTTCACATATTTTTAGTACGCCTTGAAAGGCATAAAAGGCTTACATCCTATGTTTCTCACGAGAGGTAAAACGCCTCTGCTTAGGCCTTAGCGTTTTCAAACTTTGCTTCTCATACGCATAGAACATATACATAAGTAATTCTGTTACCGATTTAACTAGGTTATGGCTGCTACTGCTCGGTGTGAAGAGATAGCCAACCAGAAATTCAGTCAATTGATCCTCGATGAGGTACTCATTTATCTCCATTTTTTAGATGCTTATGCTTAATATGACCGAGAAGGTTTCATTGCTCATTCCTTATTCCTTGGATGAACATGATTTAGGATTGGTTGGCACTGGAAGAAGCTGTCCAAATTGGCCCCGTACAAGGTTTTGGTAAAAGGCTCAGCTCCATTTTAAGCACCTATCTTTCTAAGTAAGTTACACTCTGGTTTAAATATGTGAGTTCAAAATTCTAAAAATGAACAGGGAGTGGTTGTAACTATCTATGTTCATGATTTTCATATAAATGAAATTATGAAGGGAGGGGGATTTGGTGGAACATCTAAGTAGAAGAGGAAAAACTATGTTTCCTTTCTTTTTCCCTTTAGCAAGCATTGTACTTTGCACCAATTTTGTTTTGTTTAATCTTGCTCTTTAAGAAAAAAAACTTATGAAGTATTGTTCATCATTTGTTTCATTGTAAAAAAAGGAGATTTGGAAAACCAAATACCAGTTAAGCATAGGGTATGTCAATTTTATGTTTCCAAAATGTATGCTATTAGAGCCCATACATCTACTATTACCATATAGTCATAGTGGTTTTACATTGTCTGTTGGATTGACCACTTATTCAAATAGGTTCAATTCACTCTTTCGCATGCTACGTGCTATGTGCATTGTTTTTTGCCTAACCACTAAAACGAGCAAGTACGTAGTGTTTCCTTGTGAACAGATTCTTAAATGTGTATGTGTCTGCTTATTTGTGTGTGTGCTTTCTATGCATTATTGAAGTTTTTATTGTTAGTGTGTTTATGGGCTTGTATTGTTTCCAGTTATGACTTTATTTGTATGTCTTGATCCTGCTTGTGCATCATAGATATGACACAGAGGCCACCATCTACTTTGACGAAGGTGCAAGGAACTCAAAACGACAACTGTTGGAGTCAAAAGCGTTGGATGTATGGCTACTCTCTTCGTCTCTCTAATTTAACAGAGATTTTGGTTAGGTTTTCAGTTGGTTAGACAATGTTTGGAAATAAGGAGGTCGAGACTAGTAGTGGTTTTTAAGTTTTAGGAGCCTCCAAATTATTTTCAATACCACATTACTCGTGTCCCTAATCTCAAAATGAAGGGCATGATAATTAAGCCTGAACTTTCTCCCTCAGGCCCCCTATCAAAAAGTTCTATAATGTGCACCAAAACATCATTCCCGAAGCACGACTCCATGTAATTAGTTACCAAAACCTGAAAGAGACAAAGATCACTATGAGAAACTGAATTGACAAGTGGAGCTTGCTTGTTATGCAATAATCGAAAGTAGCATTGCCTGATCTTTATAGTTCATTTTGTCTTTAGACCCAACTGATTAAACAGTGGGTTGGATTCGGTGAGCTTGATTTGAGGATTCATAGCAGCGCCACGTACTGATGCAAATTATCATACTTCTAATCTCGCTTTGCTCTTAATTTTCCAGTTTGTTTACCGTGCATACACGACCATGTTGGGACATGTACGTTCCAAAGCGCTTGAAGCTTTTAAAGTGAGGCTGGAGCAATCATTAAACAAAGGAAGAGGATTTGCTACATATGCTCGTATCTGTACTCACTCTTCCATGCTTGAGTTTGACAAAGGATGTGCAGGTAATTAACTCGCTTGTCCACCAAACAGAACCTTTGTTTATTTGTACTACTTAACATGTTTCTCCTTTCAGATGCTTCCGTAATACAAGCTAATTGGGATGCTTCAAGAGTTCGCGAAAAACTTCAACGTGATATAGATGCACATGCATCATCCGTTTGTAGTGCAAAGTTGTCAGAATTGAATGTCAACTATGAGGTAATGTTACGATAATCTATTAAAATCTTGGTTATTATATGACTGAGAATACTTTTAAAGTCAAGTCGATAATTTGTTGTCGCTCAAATTTCTCAACGAAAATAACTTTTAAATTTTCAGCAACAACTGTCTGCATCTTTAACTGGACCAATAAAGACTCTACTTGAAACTGGTGGAAAAGACACTTGGGCTTCAATAAGAAAACTTCTTAATCGTGAAACTGTAGTTGCTATATCAGAGTTTTCAACTGTAGTTGCCGATTTTGAGTTGGACGAAGCAACAATTGCCGAAATGTTGCAACATTTAAGGGATTACTCAAGGAATGTGGTGGAGAAAAAAGCAAGGGAAGAGGCAACGAAAATTATGATCCACATGAAGGATCGGTAAAGGACTTGTTGTCAATATATTTTCGCTTCTTTTTTCATTGTCATTTTGATTGCTTATCATTTCTGTTAAAATGTCTCAGGTTTTCCACAGTCTTCAATTATGACAGCGATTCAACGCTTCGGGTTTGGACTGGTAAAGAAGACATTACAAGTATTACCAAGGATGCTCGCTCTGCGGTAATCATTGGGAACTTTTATGGAAGAATAGTTATCTGTCCGTTTGTGTTAACGTTTTACTTTAGTTTATTTGATTCTATCTTTCTTGCAGTCTATGAAGCTTTTGTCCGTCATGGCTGCCATCCGCTTGGATGAGAAGCCAGATCATATTGAAAAAGTTCTCTTTTCCTCTCTAATGGAAGGAGCTGTTACTGTTTCATCTTCACAAGATAGGGAAATCGGAGCCTCTGTAGACCCTCTCGCCTCAAGCAATTGGGAAGAGGTACCATTTAATGTGTTTTGCGTTATCTGTAAACTTTTTATCTGATCAAACTGGTTCCTTATTAAAGGTTAATTTGAACTAGGTTTCTTCAAAGAATACCTTAATTACACCAGTGCAGTGCCAGTCCTTGTGGAGACAGTTCATAGCGGAGACTGAGAATAGTGTCACTCAAGCTATTTCAGCACATGTACGTTTTATAACTTCTCTTACCTTACGCTTAACTTCAGTATGTTTTCATTTTCATTTAAGCAGTGCTCCTTCAAGAATAAATGGATTTTGTTTTTCCTAAAACTCTGGCATGGATATAAATTTTGGAGATATGAAATATTGGTGTATTTTCTTGCAAATGCAACGGCAACTAGTAGTGTAAACTTGGGAATAGGTTGGTTGCACTGTGTATGACATTTGGGATGGAGTTCTTATTGATGTAGATTGGATTTGGTTGGTAGTGAAAATAAAAGAAACTTCGTTTATATATGAGGTTATGGAACATATGGAAACACTTACGGCTCATTTGGAACTGCTTCTCTATGCTCATAAGCGCTTTAAAAAAAAAAAAAAATCCAAGTGCTTCTTGGAAAAGCACTTAAAGAACTTCCAAAATTTTTGCCCACCACTGTCAGAATCGCTTTTAGCCTTTCTAGATGCATTCCCACATAAGTCCTTAATATTAACAAATGAGCTAAGTCTTGTCTGGTGTTTTTCCTTCTAAATGAAAATTGATTATTTTTTAACTATATATTTTTTTTCTTGATATTTTTCACTAGAATATGTATTTTTCACATATTTTTAGTACGCCTTGAAAAGCATAAAAGGCTTACATCCTATGTTTCTCACGAGAGGTAAAACGCCTCTGCTTAGGCCTTAGCGTTTTCAAACTTTGCTTCTCATACGCATAGAACATATACATAAGTAATTCTGTTACTGATTTAACTAGGTTATGGCTGCTACTGCTCGGTGTGAAGAGATAGCCAACCAGAAATTCAGTCAATTGATCCTCGATGAGGTACTCATTTATCTCCATTTTTTAGATGCTTATGCTTAATATGACCGAGAAGGTTTCATTGCTCATTCCTTATTCCTTGGATGAACATGATTTAGGATTGGTTGGCACTGGAAGAAGCTGTCCAAATTGGCCCCGTACAAGGTTTTGGTAAAAGGCTCAGCTCCATTTTAAGCACCTATCTTTCTAAGTAAGTTACACTCTGGTTTAAATATGTGAGTTCAAAATTCTAAAAATGAACAGGGAGTGGTTGTAACTATCTATGTTCATGATTTTCATATAAATGAAATTATGAAGGGAGGGGGATTTGGTGGAACATCTAAGTAGAAGAGGAGAAACTATGTTTCCTTTCTTTTTCCCTTTAGCAAGCATTGTACTTTGCACCAATTTTGTTTTGTTTAATCTTGCTCTTTAAGAAAAAAAACTTATGAAGTATTGTTCATCATTTGTTTCATTGTAAAAAAAGGAGATTTGGAAAACCAAATACCAGTTAAGCATAGGGTATGTCAATTTTATGTTTCCAAAATGTATGCTATTAGAGCCCATACATCTACTATTACCATATAGTCATA